>NW_027189135.1:1537169-1622169 GCF_040958095.1 Procambarus clarkii
GCTGTATATGTGGTATAGAGGCCTGTATGTGTGGTGGTGAGGTCTGTATGTGTGTTAGTGGATGTCTGTATGTGTGGTAGTGGGGTCTGTATGTGTGGTAGTGGAGGCCTGTATGTGTGGTGGTGGGGTCTGTATGTGTGGTAGTGCGGCCTGTATGTGTGGTGGTGAGGTCTGTATGTGTGGTGGTGGAGGTCTGTATGTGTGGGTGGTGGAGGCCTGTATGTGTGGTGGTGGAGGCTGTATGTTGTGAGTGGAGGGCCTGTAGGTGTGGTAGTGGTGGGTCTGTATGTGTGGTAGTGGTGGGTCTGTATGTGTGGAGGGGGTGGTCTGTATGTGTGGTGGTAGGTGTCTGTATGTGTGGTGGTGTGGCCTGTACTGTGTGGTGGTGGAAGTCTGTATGTGTGGTGGTGTAGGTCTGTATGTGTGGTAATGGTGGTCTGATGTGTGGTAGTGGTGGGTCTGTATGTGTGGTGGTGGTGGTCTGTATGTGTGTGGTGGTGGTCTGTATGTTTGGTGGTGGGGCCTGAATATGAGGTGGTGGAGGTGTGTATGTGTTGTGGTGGAGGGTCTGCATGTGTGGTGTGGAGGTCTGTATAGTGTGGTAGTGGAGGTCCTGTATGTGAGTTGTGGAGGTCTGTATGTGTGGTGGTGGAGGTCTGTATGTGTGGTGGTGGAGGCCTGTGTGTGTAGTGTGGAGGTCTGTATGTGAGGGTGATGGAGGTCTGTATGTGGGTGTGGAGGTCTGTATGTGTGGTGGTGGAGGTCTGTATGTGTGGTAGTGGAGGTCTGTATGTGTGGTAGTGGAGGTCTGTATGTGTGGTGGTGGAGGTCTGTATGTGGGTGGTGGTGGAGGTATGTATGTGTGGTGGTGGAGGCCTATATGTGTGGTAGTGGTGGTCTGTATGTGTGGTGGTAGTGAGGTCTGTATGTGTGGTGGTGGTGGTCTGTATGTGTGGTGGTGGAGGCTAGTATGTGTGGTAGGTGGAGGTCTGTATGTGTGGTAGTGGTAGGTCTGTATGTGTGGTGGTGGAGGCCTGTATGTGTGGTGGTGGAGGTCTGTATGTGTGGTGGTGGTGGTCTGTATGTGTGGTGGTGGGTCCTGTATGTGTGGTTGTGGTGGGTCTGTATGTGTGGTGGTGGGGTCTAGTATGTGTGGTAGTGGTGGGTCTGTATGTGTGGTAGTGGAGGTCTGTATGTGTGGTGGTGGTGGTCTGTATGTGTGGTGGTGGATGGTCCTGTATGTTGTGGTGGTGGGTCCTGATATGATGTGGTGGGTGGTGTATGTGTGGTGGATGGTCTGTATGTGTGGTAGTGGTGGGTCTGTATGTGTGGTGGTGGGTCTGTAGTGTGTGTAGTGGTGGGTCTGTATGTGTGGTAGTGGTGGGTCTGTATGTGTGGTAGTGGTGGGTCTGTATGTGTGGTAGTGGTGGGTCTGTATGTGTGGTGGTGGAGGTCTGTATGTGTGGTGGTGGAGGTCTGTATGGGTGGTAGTGGAGGTCGTATGTGTGGTGGTGGTGGTCTGTATATGTGGTGGTTGGAGGTCTGTATGTGTGGTGTTGGAGGTCTGTATGTGTGGTGGTGGAGGCTGTATGTGTGGTGTGGTGGGTCTGATATGTGCTGTAGTGGTGGTCGTGTATGTGTGGTGGTGGGTCTGTATGTGTGGTAGTGGTGGGTCTGTATGTGTGGTGGTGGAGGTCTGTATGTGTGGTAGTGGGAGGTCTGTATGCTGTGGTGGTGGATGGTCTGTATGTGTGGTGGTGGAGGTCTGTATGTGTGGTAGTGGGTCTGTATGTGCGGTAGGTGGTGGTGGTCTGTATGTGTGGTGGTGGGTCTGTATGTGTGGTAGTGGGTCCTGTATGTTGTGGTGGTGGTGGGTCTGTATGTGTGGTGGTGGAGGTCTATATGTGTGGTGGTGGAGGTCTGTATGTGTGGTGGTGGTCTGTATGTGTGGTGGTCTGTATGTGTGGTGGTGGTGGGTCTGTATGTGTGGTAGTGGTGGTCTGTATGTGTGGTAGTGGATATCTGTATGTGGTAGTGGTGGAGGTCTTTATGTGTGGTGGTGGAGGCCTGTATGTGTGGTGGTGGAGGTCTGTATGTGTGTGGTGGTGGGCCTGTATATGTGGTAGTGGAGGTCTGTATGTGTGGTGGTGGAGGTCTGTATGTGTGGTAGTGGAGGTCTGTATGTGTGGTGGTGGGTCTGTATGTGTGATAGTGGTGGGTCTGTATGTGGGTAGTGGTGGTCTGTATGTGTGGTGATGGGTCTGTATGTGTGGTAGTGGTGGGTCTGTATGTGTGGTGGTGGAGGTCTGTATGTGTGGTGGTGGAGGTCTGTATGTGTGGTGGTGGAGGTCTGTATGTGTGGTGGTGGAGGTCTGTATGTGTGGTAGTGGAGGTCTGTATGTGTAGTAGTGGAGGTCTGTATGTGTGGTGGTGGGTCTGTATGTGTGGTGGTGGGTCTGTATGTGTGGTGATGGAGGTCTGTATGTGTGGTGATGGGTTCTGTATGTGTGGTGGTGGAGGTCTGTATGTGTGGTAGCGGTGGTCTGTATGTGTGGTGGTGGTGGTCTGTATGTGTGGTAGTGGTGGGTCTGTATGTGTGGTGGTGGAGGCCTGTATGTGTGGTGGTGGAGGGCTGTATGTGTGGTAGTGGAGGGCTGTGTATGTGGTAGTGGTGGGTCTGTATGTGTGGTAGTGGTGGGTCTGTATGTGTGGTAGAGGTGGTCTGTATGTGTGGTAGTGGAGGGCTGTATGTGTAGTAGTGGAGGGCTGTATATGTGGTAGTGGAGGGCTGTATGTGTGGTAGTGGAGGCCTGTATATGTGGTAGTGGAGGCCTGTATATGTGGTAGTGGAGGCCTGTATGTGTGGTGGTGGAGGGCTGTATGTGTTGTAGTGGAGGGCTGTATGTGTGGTAGTGGAGGGCTGTATGTGTGGTGGTGGAGGCCTGTATATGTGGTGGTGGAGGGCTGTATGTGTGGTAGTGGAGGGCTGTATGTGTGGTGGTGGAGACCTGTATGTGTGGTGGTGGAGGGCTGTATGTGTGGTAGTGGAGGGCTGTGTATGTGGTAGTGGTGGGTCTGTATGTGTGGTAGTGGTGGGTCTGTATGTGTGGTAGTGGTGGTCTGTATGTGTGGTGGTAGTGATCTGTATGTGTGGTGGTGGTGGGTCTGTATGTGTGGTAGTGGAGGGCTGTATGTGTGGTAGTGGAGGCCTGTATGTGTGGTAGTAGAGGCCTGTATGTGTGGTAGTAGAGGCCTGTATGTGTGGTGGTGGAGGGCTGTATGTGTGGTGGTGGAGGTCTGTATGTGTGGTGGTGGGTCTGTATGTGCGGTAGTGGTGGTCTGTATGTGTGGTGGTGGAGGTCTGTATGTGTGGTAGTGGTGGGTCTGTATGTGTGGTGGTGGAGGTCTGTATGTGTGGTGGTGGAGGTCTGTATGTGTGGTGGTGGAGGTCTGTATGTGTGGTGGTGGAGGTCTGTATGTGTGGTAGTGGAGGTCTGTATGTGTGGTGGTGGGTCTGTATGTGTGGTAGTGGTGGGTCTGTATGTGTGGTGGTGGGTCTGTATGTGTGGTAGTGGATGGGTCTGTATGTGTGGTAGTGGTGGGTCTGTATGTGTGGTAGTGGTGGGTCTGTATGTGTGGTAGTGGTGAGGTCTGTATGTGTGGTGGTGGAGGTCTGTATGTGTGGTGGTGAGGTCTGTATGTGTGGTAGTGGAGGTCTGTATGTGTGGTAGGTGGTGGTCTGTATGTGTGGTGGTGGAGGTCTGTATGTGTGGTGTTGGAGGTCTGTATGTGTGGTGGTGGAGGCTGTATGTGTGTAGTGGTGGAGGTCTGTATGTGTGGTAGTGGTGGTCTGTATGTGTGGTGGTGGGTCTGTATGTGTGGTAGTGGTGGGTCTGTATGTGTGGTGGTGTGAGGTCTGTATGTGTGGTAGTGGAGGTCTGTATGTGTGGTGGTGGAGGTCTGTATGTGTGGTGGTGGAGGTCTGTATGTGTGGTGGTGGGTCTGTATGTGCGGTAGTGGTGGTCTGTATGTGTGGTGGTGGGTCTGTATGTGTGGTAGTGGTGGGTCTGTATGTGTGGTGGTGGAGGTCTGTATGTGTGGTAGTGGAGGTCTGTATGTGTGGTGGTGGAGGTCTGTATGTGTGGTGGTGGAGGTCTGTATGTGTGGTGGTGGGTCTGTATGTGCGGTAGTGGTGGTCTGTATGTGTGGTGGTGGGTCTGTATGTGTGGTAGTGGTCCGTCTGTATGTGTGGTGGTGGAGGTCTGTATGTGTGGTGGTGGAGGTCTGTATGTGTGGTGGTGGAGGTCTGTATGTGTGGTGGTGGGTCTGTATGTGCGGTAGTGGTGGTCGGTATGTGTGGTGGTGGGTCTGTATGTGTGGTAGTGGTGGGTCTGTATGTGTGGTGGTGGGTCTGTATGTGTGGTAGTGGTGGGTCTGTATGTGTGGTGGTGGAGGTCTGTATGTGTGGTAGTGGAGGTCTGTATGTATGGTGGTGGAGGTCTGTATGTGTGGTGGTGGAGGTCTGTATGTGTGGTGGTGGGTCTGTATGTGCGGTAGTGGTAGGTCTGTATGTGTGGTGGTGGGTCTGTATGTGTGGTAGTGGTGGGTCTGTATGTGTGGTGGTGGAGGTCTGTATGTGTGGTAGTAGAGGTCTGTATGTGTGGTGGTGGAGGTCTGTATGTGTGGTGGTGGAGGTCTGTATGTGTGGTGGTGAGTCTGTATGTGCGGTAGTGGTGGTCTGTATGTGTGGTGGTGGGTCTGTATGTGTGGTAGTGGTGGGTCTGTATGTGTGGTGGTGGAGGTCTATATGTGTGGTGGTGGAGGTCTGTATGTGTGGTGGTGGAGGTCTGTATGTGTGGTGGTGGAGGTCTGTATGTGTGGTAGTGGAGGTCTGTATGTGTAGTAGTGGAGGTCTGTATGTGTGGTGGTGGGTCTGTATGTGTGGTGGTGGGTCTGTATGTGTGGTGATGGAGGTCTGTATGTGTGGTGATGGGTCTGTATGTGTGGTGGTGGAGGTCTGTATGTGTGGTAGCGGTGGTCTGTATGTGTGGTGGTGGTGGTCTGTATGTGTGGCAGTGGTGGGTCTGTATGTGTGGTGGTGGAGGTCTGTATGTGTGGTGGTGGAGGTCTGTATGTGTAGTAGTGGAGGTCTGTATGTGTGGTGGTGGGTCTGTATGTGTGGTGGTGGAGGTCTGTATGTGTGGTAGCGGTGGTCTGTATGTTTGGTGGTGGTGGGTCTGTATGTGTGGTAGTGGTGGGTCTGTATGTGTGGTGGTGGAGGTCTGTATGTGTAGTGTTGGGTCTGTATGTGTGGTGGTGGAGGTCTGTATGTGTGGTAGTGGTGGGTCTGTATGTGTGGTAGTGGTGGGTCTGTATGTGTGGTGGTGGAGGTCTGTATATGTGGTGGTGGAGGTCTGTATGTGTGGTGGTGGAGGTCTGTATGTGTGGTGGTGGAGGTCTGTATGTGTGGTGGTGGAGGTCTGTATGTGTGGTAGTGGTGGGTCTGTATGTGTGGTAGTGGTGGGTCTGTATGTGTGGTGGTGGAGGTCTGTATGTGTGGTGGTGGAGGTCTGTATGTGTGGTCGTGGTGGGTCTGTATGTGTGGTAGTGGTGGGTCTGTATGTGTGGTGGTGGAGGTCTGTATGTGTGGTGATGGGTCTGTATGTGTGGTGGTGGAGGTCTGTATGTGTGGTGGTGGAGGTCTGTATGTGTGGTAGCAATGCGGTCTGTATGTGTGGTGGTGGAGGTCTGTATGTGTGGTAGTGGTGGGTCTGTATGTGTGGTAGTGGTGGGTCTGTATGTGTGGTTTTGGAGGTCTGTATGTGTGGTGGTGGAGGTCTGTATGTGTAGTAGTGGAGGTCTGTATGTGTGGTGGTGGTGGTCTGTATGTGTGGTGGTGGTGGGTCTGTATGTGCGGTAGTGGTGGTCTGTATGTGCGGTGGTGGGTCTGTATGTGTGGTAGTGGTGGGTCTGTATGTGTGGTGGTGGAGGTCTGTATGTGTGGTAGTGGAGGTCTGTATGTGTGGTGGTGGAGGTCTGTATGTGTGGTGATGGAGGTCTGTATGTGTGGTGGTGGAGGTCTGTATGTGTGGTGGTGGGTCTGTATGTGCGGTAGTGGTGGTCTGTATGTGTGGTGGTGGGTCTGTATGTGTGGTAGTGGTGGGTCTGTATGTGTGGTGGTGGAGGTCTGTATGTGTGGTGGTGGAGGTCTGTATGTGTGGTGGTGGAGGTCTGTATGTGTGGTGGTGGGTCTGTATGTGTGGTAGTGGAGGTCTGTATGTGTAGTAGTGGAGGTCTGTATGTGTGGTGGTGGGTCTGTATGTGTGGTGGTGGGTCTGTATGTGTGGTGATGGAGGTCTGTATGTGTGGTGATGGGTCTGTATGTGTGGTGGTGGAGGTCTGTATGTGTGGTAGCGGTGGTCTGTATGTGTGGTGGTGGTGGTCTGTATGTGTGGTAGTGGTGGGTCTGTATGTGTGGTGGTGGAGGTCTGTATGTGTGGTGGTGGAGGTCTGTATGTGTAGCAGTGGAGGTCTGTATGTGTGGTGGTGGGTCTGTATGTGTGGTGGTGGAGGTCTGTATGTGTGATAGCGGTGGTCTGTATGTGTGGTGGTGGTGGGTCTGTATGTGTGGTAGTGGTGGGTCTGTATGTGTGGTGGTGGAGGTCTGTATGTGTGGTGGTGGGTCTGTATGTGTGGTGGTGGAGGTCTGTATGTGTGGTAGTGGTGGGTCTGTATGTGTGGTGGTGGAGGTCTGTATGTGTTTTGGTGGAGGTCTGTATGTGTGGTGGTGGGTCTGTATGTGTGGTGGTGGAGGTCTGTATGTGTGGTAGTGGTGGGTCTGTATGTGTGGTGGTGGTCTGTATGTGTGGTGGTGGAGGTCTGTATGTGTGGTGGTGGGTCTGTATGTGTGGTGGTGGAGGTCTGTATGTGTGGTGGTGGAGGTCTGTATGTGTGGTGGTGGAGGTCTGTATGTGTGGTGGTGGAGGTCTGTATGTGCGGTAGTGGAGGCCTGTATGTGTGGTAGTGGAGGGCTGTATGTGTGGTGGTGGAGGGCTGTATGTGTGGTAGTGGTGGGTCTGTATGTGTGGTAGTGGTGGGTCTGTATGTGTGGTGAGTGGAGGTCTGTATGTGTGGTGGTGGTGGGTCTGTATGTGTGGTGGTGGTGGTCTGTATGTGTGGTAGTGGTGGGTCTGTATGTGTGGTAGTGGTGGGTCTGTATGTGTGGTGGTGGAGGTCTGTATGTGTGGTAGTGGAGGTCTGTATGTGTGGTAGTGGTCGGTCTGTATGTGTGGTAGTGGTGGGTCTGTATGTGTGGTGGTGGAGGTCTGTATGTGTGGTGGTGGAGGTCTGTATGTGTGGTGATGGGTCTGTATGTGTGGTGGTGGAGGTCTGTATGTGTGGTAGCGGTGGTCTGTATGTGTGGTGGTGGAGGTCTGTATGTGTGGTAGTGGTGGGTCTGTATGTGTGGTAGTGGTGGGTCTGTATGTGTGGTGGTGGAGGTCTGTATGTGTGGTGGTGGAGGTCTGTATGTGTAGTAGTGGAGGTCTGTATGTGTGGTGGTGGTGGTCTGTATGTGTGGTGGTGGAGGTCTGTATGTGTGGTGGTGGAGGTCTGTATGTGTGGTGGTGGAGGTCTGTATGTGTGGTGGTGGTGGTCTGTATGTGTGGTGGTGGAGGTCTGTATGTGTGGTGGTGGAGGTCTGTATGTGTGGTGGTGGAGGGCTATATATGTGGTAGTGGAGGCCTGTATGTGTGGTGGTGGAGGTCTGTATGTGTGGTAGCGGTGGTCTGTATGTGTGGTGGTGGAGGTCTGTATGTGTGTTAGTGGTGGGTCTGTATGTGTGGTAGTGGAGGCCTGTATATGTGGTAGTGGAGGCCTGTATATGTGGTAGTGGAGGCCTGTATGTGTGGTAGTGGAGGCCTGTATGTGTGGTAGTGGAGGCCTGTATGTGTGGTAGTAGTGGGTCTGTATGTGTGGTGGTGGAGGGCTGTATGTGTGGTAGTGGAGGTCTGTATGTGTGGTGGTGGAGGTCTGTATGTGTGGTAGTGGAGGACTGTATGTGTGGTGGTGGAGGTCTGTATGTGTGGTAGTGGAGGCCTGTATGTGTGGTGGTAGAGGTCTGTATGTGTGGTAGTGGAGGCCTGTATGTGTGGTAGTGGAGGTCTGTATGTGTGGTAGTGGAGGTCTGTATGTGTGGTAGTGGAGGGCTGTATGTATGGTGGTGGTCTGTATGTGTGGTGGTGGTCTGTATGTGTGGTGGTGGTGTTCTGTATGTGTGGTGGTGGAGGTCTGTATGTGTGGTAGTGGAGGCCTGTATGTGTGGTGGTGGAGGCCTGTATGTGTGGTGGTGGAGGATCTGTATGTGCGGTGATGGACGTCTGTATGTGTGGTAGTGGAGGTCTGTATGTGTGGTAGTGGAGTCCTGTATGTGTTGTAGTGGAGGCCTGTATGTGTGGTGGTGGTGGGTCTGTATGTGTGGTGGTGGAGGTCTGTATGTGTGGTGGTGGAGGCCTGTATGTGTGGTGGTGGAGGTCTGTATGTGTGGTGGTGGAGGTCTGTATGTGTGGTAGTGGAGGTCTGTATGTGTGGTAGTGGAGGTCTGTATGTGTGTAGTGGAGGTCTGTATGTGTGGTACTGGAGGTCTGTATGTGTGGTAGTGGAGGTCTGTATGTGTGGTAGTGGAGGTCTGTATGTGTGGTAGTGGAGGTCTGTATGTGTGGTGGTGGTGGGTCTGAATGTGTGGTGGTGGTGGGTCTGTATGTGTGGTGGTGGAGGCCTGTATGTGTGGTAGTGGAGGCCTGTATGTGTGGTAGTGGAGGTCTGTATGTGTGGTAGTGGAGGCCTGTATGTGTGGTGGTGGTGGGTCTGTATGTGTGGTGGTGGGTCTGTATGTGTGGTAGTGGAGGTCTGTATGTGCGGTAGTGGAGGCCTGTATGTGTGGTAGTGGAGGCCTGTATGTGTGGCAGTGGTGGGTCTGTATGTTTGGTAGTGGAGGTCTGTATGTGTGGTAGTGATGGGTGTGTATGTGTGGTAGTGGAGGTGTGTATGTGTGGTAGTGGTGGTCTGTATGTGTGGTAGTGGAGGCCTGTATGTGTGGTAGTGGTGGGTCTGTATGTGTGGTAGTGGAGGTCTGTATGTGTGGTGGTGGAGGTCTGTATGTTTGGTGGTGGAGGTCTGTATGTGTGGTGGTGGAGGTCTGTATATGTGGTGGTGGTGGTCTGTATGTGTGGTGGTGGAGGTCTGTATGTGTGGTGGTGGTGGTCTGTATGTGTGGTAGTGGAGGCCTGTATGTGTGGTGGTGGAGGCCTGTATGTGTGGTGGTGGAGGCCTGTATGTGTGGTAGTGGAGGCCTGTATGTGTGGTAGTGGAGGTCTGTATGTGTGGTAGTGGTGGATCTGTATGTGTGGTAGTGGTGGATCTGTATGTGTGGTGGTGGAGGTCTGTATGTGTGGTAGTGGAGGTCTGTATGTGTGGTAGTGGAGGTCTGTATGTGTGGTAGTGGAGGTCTGTATGTGTGGTAGTGGTGGAGTCTGTATGTGTGGTAGTGGAGGTCTGTATGTGTGGTAGTGGAGGTCTGTATGTGTGGTGGTGGAGGTCTGTATGTGTGGTAGTGGTGGATCTGTATGTGTGGTAGGTGAGGTCTGTATGTGTGGTAGTGGAGGTCTGTATGTGTGGTGGTGGAGGTCTGTATGTGTGGTAGTGGTGGATCTGTATGTGTGGTAGTGGAGGTCTGTATGTGTGGTAGTGGAGGTCTGTATGTGTGGTGGTGGAGGTCTGTATGTGTGGTAGTGGTGGAGGTCTGTATGTGTGGTAGTGGAGGTCTGTATGTGTGGTGGTGGAGGTCTGTATGTGAGGTAGTGGAGGTCTGTATGTGTGGTAGTGGAGGTCTGTATGTGCGGTAGTGGAGGCCTGTATGTGTGGTAGTGGAGGTCCTGTATGTGTGGTAATGGAGGTCTGTATGTGTGGTAGTGGAGGTCTGTATGTGTGGTAGGTGGTCTGTATGTGTGGTGGTGGAGGTATGTATGTGTGGTAGTGGAGGTCTGTATGTGTGGTAGTGGAGGTCTGTATGTGTGGTAAAGGAGGTCTGTATGTGTGGTGGTGGAGGTATGTATGTGTGGTAGTGGAGGCCTGTATGTGTGATGGTGGTGGGTCTGTATGTGTGGTGGTGGAGGTCTGTATGTGTGGTGGTGGAGGTCTGTATGTGTGGTAGTGGTGGATCTGTATGTGTGTTAGTGGAGGGTCTGTATGTGTGGTAGTGGAGGTCTGTATGTGTGGTGGTGGGTCTGTATATGTGGTGGTGGAGGTCTGGATGTGTGGTGGTGGGTCTGTATGTGTGGTAGTGGTGGTCTGTATGTGTGGTGGTGGAGGTCTGTATGTGTGGTGGTGGAGGTCTCTATGTGTGGTGGTGGAGGTCTGTATGTGTGGTGGTGGAGGTCTGTATGTTATGTATGGTGGAGGTCTGTATGTGTGGTGGTGGAGGCCTGTATGTGTGGTGGTGGTGGTCTGTATGTGTGGTGGAGGTCTGTATGTGTGGTGGTGGAGATCTGTATGTGTGGTAGTGGAGGTCTGTGTGTGTGGGGGAGGTCTGTATGTGTGGTGGTGGAGGTCTGTATGTGTGGTGGTGGAGGTCTGTATGTGTGGTGGTGGAGGTCTGTATGTGTGGTAGTGGAGGTCTGTATGTGTGGTAGTGGAGGTCTGTATGTGTGGTAGTGGAGGTCTGTATGTGTGGTAGTGGAGGTCTGTATGCGTGGTAGTGGAGGTCTGTGTGTGTGGGGGAGGTCTGTATGTGTGGTGGTGGTCTGTATGTGTGGTAGTGGAGGTCTGTATGTGTGGTAGTGGAGGTCTGTGTGTGTGGGGGAGGTCTGTATGTGTGGTAGTGGAGGTCTGTATGTGTGGTAGTGGAGGTCTGTGTGTGTGGGGGAGGTCTGTATGTGTGGTGGTGGTCTGTATGTGTGGTGGTGGTCTGTATGTGTGGTGGTGGAGGTCTGTATGTGTGGTGGTGGAGGTCTGTATGTGTGGTCGTGGAGGTCTGTATGTGTGGTAGTGGAGGTCTGTATGTGTGGTAGTGGAGGTCTGTGTGTGTGGTGGTGGAGGTCTGTATGTGTGGTAGTGAAGGTCTGTATGTGTGGTAGTGGAGGTCTGTGTGTGTGGGGGAGGTCTGTATGTGTGGTGGAAGTCTGTATGTGTGGTGGTGGAGGTCTGTATGTGTGGTGGTGGAGGTCTGTATGTGTGGTGGTGGAGGTCTGTATGTGTGGTGGTGGAGGTCTGTATGTGTGGTGGTGGAGGCCTGTATGTGTGGTAGTGGAGGCCTGTATGTGTGGTAGTGGAGGTCTGTATGTGTGGTAGTGGAGGTCTGTATGTGTGGTGGTGGTCTGTATGTGTGGTGGTGGAGGTATGTATGTGTGGTAGTGGAGGTCTGTATGTGTGGTAGTGGAGGTCTGTATGTGTGGTAAGGAGGTCTGTATGTGTGGTGGTGGAGGTATGTATGTGTGGTAGTGGAGGCCTGTATGTGTGGTGGTGGTGGGTCTGTATGTGTGGTGGTGGAGGTCTGTATGTGTGGTAGTGGAGGTCTGTATGTGTGGTAGTGGGGATCTGTATGTGTGTTAGTGGAGGGTCTGTATGTGTGGTAGTGGAGGTCTGTATGTATGGTGGTGGAGGTCTGTATGTGTGGTAGTGGTGGTCTGTATGTGTGGTGGTGGAGGTCTGTATGTGTGGTGGTGGAGGTCTGTATGTGTGGTGGTGGAGGTCTGTATGTGTGGTGGTGGAGGTCTGTATGTTATGTATGGTGGAGGTCTGTATGTGTGGTGGTGGAGGCCTGTATGTGTGGTGGTGGTGGTCTGTATGTGTGGTGGAGGTCTGTATGTGTGGTGGTGGAGGTCTGTATGTGTGGTAGTGGAGGTCTGTGTGTGTGGTGGTGGAGGTCTGTATGTGTGGTAGTGGAGGTCTGTATGTGTGGTAGTGGAGGTCTGTGTGTGTGGGGGAGGTCTGTATGTGTGGTGGTGGTCTGTATGTGTGGTAGGTGGTCTGTATGTGTGGTGGTGGAGGTCTGTATGTGTGGTGGTGGAGGTCTGTATGTGTGGTCGTGGAGGTCTGTATGTGTGGTAGTGGAGGTCTGTATGTGTGGTGGAGGTGGTCTGTATGTGTGGTAGTGGAGGTCTGTATGTGTGGTGGTGGAGGTCTGTATGTGTGGTAGTGGAGGTCTGTATGTGTGGTAGTGGAGGTCTGTGTGTGTGGGGGAGGTCTGTATGTGTGGTGGTGGAGGTCTGTATGTGTGGTGGTGGAGGTCTGTATGTGTGGTGGTGGAGGTCTGTATGTGTACCTGTGAGGAGGGGCAGAAAGAGGACCACTCTAGAAAGAGAACGGAGACGACTGTACAGGAGAAGGAAAAAAATAACGGAAATGCTTCGGCAGACACAACTATCACAAGCAAGGAAAACAAGCCTAAGCAGGGAGATTGAGGAAATAGAACAAACGTTGAAGCGATCATATGAGTCTGAGGAAATGGAATTGGAACAGAAAGCTATACAAGAGATAAGGAAAAATCCGAAATATTTTTTCACATACGCAAAATCCAAATCCAAAACCTCGACCAGTATTGGACCGTTAATTACAAATGAAGGTACGTACACAGAGGACAACAAAGAGATTAGTGAAATTCTAAGAAGCCAGTATGAGGCTATGTTTAGCACACCAATAAACAACATGAAAGTTGATGACCCAGACAGCTTCTTTATGAATGACATTCGAGCTGCAGATAATATCTACAACATTACCACAAACTCGGAAGACTTTGAAAGAGAAATTGATAATATGCCTATGCACTCAGCTCCTGGGCCTGACTCATGGAATTCAATATTCATAAAGAAATGTCAAGTACCAGTAGCGAGAGCACTCAGCGTAATATGGAGAAAGAGCCTGGATACAGGGGAGATACCAGCAGCACTTAAATCTGCAGATATAGCTCCGTTGCACAAGGGGGGGGAGTAAAGCCTTGGCAAAAAATTATAGGCCAGTTGCACTAACATCACACATAATAAAAGTGTTTGAAAGAGTGATTAGGAATCAAATTTCTAGTTTTATGGAAAACAATGAATTGCACAATCCAGGACAACATGGATTTAGAGCGGGAAGATCCTGTCTGTCACAGTTACTCAACCACTATGACAAAATCACAGAAGCCCTAGAAGAAAAGCAAAATGCAGATGTTGTATACACAGACTTTGCAAAGGCGTTCGACAAATGTGACCATGGGGTGATAGCTCACAAAATGAGGTCAATGGGAATAACTGGAAAAGTAGGACGCTGGATACTCAATTTCCTGTCGAACAGAACACAAAGAGTAACAGTCAATCAGATAAAATCGAGTCCAAGCGATGTTAAAAGCTCTGTACCTCAAGGTACAGTCCTTGCACCGCTACTGTTCCTTATTCTCATATCTGATATAGACAAAAATACACGTCACAGCTTCGTGTCGTCCTTTGCAGATTACACAAAAATCAGCATGAAAATTACCTCTGCTGAAGACATTGAAAAACTACAAGCAGATGTCAACAAAGTTTTTTATTGGGCAGCAGAAAATAACATGATGTTTAACAGTGATAAATTTCAGGTACTCAGGTACGGCAAAAATGAGGATCTGAAACATAATACAGGGTACAAAACACAATCGAATCTTCACATAGTAGGAAAACAGCATGTCAAGGATTTGGGAATAATGATGTCCGACGATCTAACGTTTAGGGAGCATAACCAAGCAAATATTGCGTCAGCCAGAAAAATGATCGGATGGATTACGAGAACTTTCAAATCCAGGGATCCCATCACAATGGTTGTACTCTTCAAGTCACTTGTGTTGTCCCGTCTTGAGTACTGCTCAGTACTCACTTCCCCCTTCAGAGCAGGAGAGATTGCTGAAATAGAGGGAATACAGAGAACATATACGGCACGCATAGACGAGATAAAACACCTAAATTATTGGGATCGTCTCAAAGCTCTCCAAATGTACTCTCTAGAAAGGAGACGAGAGAGATACCAAATAATATACACCTGGAAAATACTGGAGGGTCAGGTCCCAAATCTACACAGTAAAATAACAACGTACTGGAGTGAACGAATGGAAGAAAATGCAAGATTGAACCTGTGAAGAGCAGAGGTGCCATAGGCACAATCAGAGAGCACTGTATAAACATCAGGGGTCCGCGGTTGTTCAACGTCCTCCCAGCGAGCATAAGAAATATTGCCGGAACAACCGTGGACATCTTCAAGAGAAAACTGGACGGTTTTCTAAGAGAAGTTCCGGATCAGCCGGGCTGTGGTGGGTACGTGGCCCTGCGGGCCGCTCCAAGCAACAGCCTGGTGGACCAAACTCTCACAAGTCGAGCCTGGCCTCGGGGCCGGGCTTGGGGAGTAGAAGAACTCCCAGAACCCCATCAACCAGGTATCAACCAGGTGTGGTAGTGGAGGTCTGTATGTGTGGTAGTGGAGGTCTGTGTGTGTGGGGGAGGTCTGTATGTGTGGTAGTGGAGGTCTGTATGTGTGGTAGTGGAGGTCTGTGTGTGTTGGGGAGGTCTGTATGTGTGGTGGTGGTCTGTATGTGTGGTGGTGGTCTGTATGTGTGGTGGTGGAGGTATGTATGTGTGGTGGTGGAGGTCTGTATGTGTGGTCGTGGAGGTCTGTATGTGTGGTAGTGGAGGTCTGTATGTGTGGTGGTGGTGGTCTGTATGTGTGGTAGTGGAGGTCTGTATGTGTGGTGGTGGAGGTCTGTATGTGTGGTAGTGGAGGTCTGTATGTGTGGTAGTGGAGGTCTGTGTGTGGGGGAGGTCTGTATGTGTGGTGGAGGTCTGTATGTGTGGTGGTGGAGGTCTGTATGTGTGGTGGAGGTCTGTATGTGTGGTAGTGGAGGTCTGTATGTGTGGTAGTGGAGGTCTGTGTGTGTGGGGGAGGTCTGTATGTGTGGTGGAGGTCTGTATGTGTGGTGGTGGAGGTCTGTATGTGTGGTGGAGGTCTGTATGTGTGGTAGTGGAGGTCTGTATGTGTGGGGGAGGTCTGTATGTGTGGTAGTGGAGGTCTGTATGTGTGGTAGTGGAGGTCTGTGTGTGTGGGGGAGGTCTGTATGTGTGGTAGTGGAGGTCTGTATGTGTGGTAGTGGAGGTCTGTGTGTGTGGGGGAGGTCTGTATGTGTTGTGGAGGTCTGTATGTGTGGTGGTGGAGGTCTGTATGTGTGGTGGTGGAGGTCTGTATGTGTGGTGGTGGAGGTCTGTATGTGTGGTGGTGGAGGTCTGTATGTGATGGTGGTGGAGGTCTGTATGTGTGGTGGTGGAGGTCTGTATGTGTGGTGGTGGAGGTCTGTATGTGTGGTGGAGGTCTGTATGTGTGGTGTTGGAGGTCTGTATGTGTGGTGGTGGAGGTCTGTATGTGTGGTGGTGGAGGTCTGTATGTGTGGTGGAGGTCTGTATGTGTGGTGGTGGAGGTCTGTATGTGTGGTGGTGGAGGTCTGTATGTGTGGTGGAGGTCTGTATGTGTGGTGGTGGAGGTCTGTATGTGTGGTGATGGAGGTCTGTATGTGTGGTGGTGGAGGTCTGTATGTGTGGTGGTGGAGGTCTGTATGTGTGGTGGTGGAGGTCTGTATGTGTGGTGGTGGAGGTCTGTATGTGTGGTGGTGGAGGTCTGTATGTGTGGTGGTGGTGGGTCTGTATGTGTGGTGGTGGAGGTCTGTATGTGTGGTGGTGGAGGTCTGTATGTGTGGTGGTGGAGGTCTGTATGTGTGGTGGTGGAGGTCTGTATGTGTGGTGGAGGTCTGTATGTGTGGTGGAGGTCTGTATGTGTGGTGGAGGTCTGTATGTGTGGTGTTGGAGGTCTGTATGTGTGGTGGTGGAGGTCTGTATGTGTGGTCGTGGAGGTCTGTATGTGTGGTGGAGGTCTGTATGTGTGGTGGAGGTCTGTATGTGTGGTGTTGGAGGTCTGTATGTGTGGTGGTGGAGGTCTGTATGTGTGGTGGTGGAGGTCTGTATGTGTGGTGGTGGAGGTCTGTATGTGTGGTGGTGGAGGTCTGTATGTGTGGTGGTGGAGGTCTGTATGTGTGGTGGTGGAGGTCTGTATGTGTGGTGGTGGAGGTCTGTATGTGTGGTTGAGGTCTGTATATGTGGTGGTGGAGGTCTGTATGTGTGGTGGTGGAGGTCTGTATGTGTGGTGGTGGAGGTCTGTATGTGTGGTGGTGGTCTGTATGTGTGGTGGTGGAGGTCTGTATGTGTGGTGGTTGAGGTCTGTATGTGTGGTGGTGGAGGTCTGTATGTGTGGTGGTGGAGGCCTGTATGTGTGGTGGTGGAGGCCTGTATGTGTGGTGGTATAGGTCTGTATGTGTAGTGGTAAAGGTCTGTATGTGTGGTGCTGGAGGCCTGAATGTGTGGTGGTGGAGGTCTGTATGTGTGGTAGTGGAGGTCTGTATGTGTGGTGGTAGTGGTGGGCTGTATGCGTGGTAGAGGAGGCCTGTATGTGTGGTGGTGGGCGTGCTGTATGTGTGGTAGTGGAGGTCTGTATGTGTGGTGGTGGTGGTGGGCTGTATGTGTGGTAGTGGAGGCCTGTATGTGTGGTGGTGGGCGTGCTGTATGTGTGATAGTGGAGGTCTGTATGTGTGGTGGTGGTGGTGGGCTGTATGTGTGGTAGTGGAGGCCTGTATGTGTGATGGTGGGCGTGCTGTATGTGTGGTAGTGGAGGTCTGTATGTGTGGTGGTGGGCGTGCTGTATGTGTGGTAGTGGAGGTCTGTATGTGTGGTGGTGGGCGTGCTGTATGTGTGGTAGTGGAGGTCTGTATGTGTGGTGGTGGGCGTGCTGTATGTGTGGTAGTGGAGGTCTGTATGTGTGGTGGTGGGCGTGCTGTATGTGTGGTAGTGGAGGTCTGTATGTGTGGTGGTGGGCGTGCAGTATGTGTGGTAGTGGAGGTCTGTATGTGTGATGGTGGGCGTGCTGTATGTGTGGTAGTGGAGGTCTGTATGTGTGGTGGTGGGCGTGCTGTATGTGTGGTAGTGGAGGTCTGTATGTGTGATGGTGGGCGTGCTGTATGTGTGGTGGTGGGCGTGCTGTATGTGTGGTAGTGAAGGTCTGTATGTGTGGTGGTGGGCGTGCTGTATGTGTGGTAGTGGAGGTCTGTATGTGTGGTGGTGGGCGTGCTGTATGTGTGGTAGTGGAGGTCTGTATGTGTGGTGGTGGAGGTCTGTATGTGTGGTGGTGGGCGTGCTGTATGTGTGGTAGTGGAGGTGTGTATGTGTGGTGGTGGGCGGGCTGTTGGTGTGCTGGGGATGAGGCAGTGTTGGGCTGCTTGAGTGAGAGTGAAGGTGGTTATCAGAGCGTGGTACTATCTCTGCTGGATAACGGGTTGTACGAGCCCCAGCATGGCCCCTACCGATATCTTGCTATCTGCCCGACGCGCACGCAGAATGAACTAGATGACAAGATACCAGAACATAATCCCCCGCGCATAATTATATGAGCAGATACGATTGGATTTGAATGGGACAAGTCACTACAATACACAGCCTTCCTCCACTCTCTCTCTCTCTCTCTCTCTCCCTCCTACATATTCCATATATTGCCCCCTACTACACGCCTCTTCCATGTCAAATAACAGCTTTCTCGCCCCTGTCTTCTAATATCTCATTACACAAAGCAGTATTATATAATAATTTCACCTTGTATTAGCGTTTCTTTGATTATACCAGCCAGCGACCTCGCCACACCTCTTCTTGAGAAATGATTTCTCACTCGACTAGTTAATTCTATATATTAAAGTCTTATATTCAATTATTTTCCCTACGTTTTCTTCACCGTTAACACTATTAGCGGGAGACCGTTTTTTGTAGGCAAAATTACAAAACGATTTTTGTATTTTATGTATAAATACTTATCTCTAATTATTGTAATTATTGTTAGGTGAATAGGCTTGATTGCCCTGCCTGATAATATTGGTTACACTAATCATCACTAGACTCGTATTCAGTGACACTTGAGACGAGGGCCGGATTCACGAAGGTACTTACGAAGGTTTTTCTTCTTAGCTACGAATGTTTTCCTTCTTAGCGCCTTCATGGCGGCTACGTCGGTATTCAGGTAGCTACACTAAGTTGAAAGACCTTCGTAAGTTCATTCCAGGATCTAAGCGTGGTTTCGACCACTCGTAGCTTTACGTAAACTGGACATAACTCAATTTTTCTCTACTACATAACACTGGGATCGATTTTAAGATTTTGGAACATAAACAAAAGATTATAAAAATTGAATCTAGTGAAGAGGAGTCCTTCGTGTTAGCTATATATGCATTCTCTGCTTGAAACTTAAAGTAAATATGTCTTTTATGATAGTAGAATTAGTTTTATAATAGCAAGATATTATACCAGTAGTTATTAAGTAAATAAACACTGGTGAACATGAAATATGAGAGAAGGTGATGAGCTCTGCCTGATGGGATCATTTACTATCACCAAATGCCCCTGTTCACCTAGTAGTAAGGGTGTACCTTAGCTATACATACCCATTTCTAATTTATTTAGTTTGGTTTTATTTTGAAATTAAATCTGGGTGAGACATAAAATAAACATATGGTGCACAAATGATGTTAGGTAAGGAGAAGGGTAAAAATGTCAAAAACTTTATTCATTAAATACTTAAAGCTATAATTATGACTATATAGACTATTAAAAAAGAGAGAGGGAAGTAGGGGTCCAAGACCTCTTCCTGTTATACAATTTGGGTGTGGAACAAGTAATTATCAAAAGAAGGCATCGTGCAGGGAAGGCTATGTAGCAGTAAGGCAGTGAGGTGAGGCAGCTACTTATTTGAGAAATGCTTATTTTATTTACCTTATAAGCTGAGGCAACTTATTTTATTTGAGGAATACTCAGCTGATTCCTCTACATTTAGCATGGAACAAATTTGTGTCCAAGACCTCTTCCTGTTACACAATTTGACTGTGTGTAACCAAACTAGAAGTGCTCTACAAATCAAGGGACCCAGAATGTGGAATGACCTCCCGAATCATGTCAAAGGCTGTACCTCTCTCAACCAGTTTAAGAGTTAAACCAAGTACTGCCTAATTAACTCCATTTAACCTAACTTACCTCCTAAATGTCAACCCACGTCTTGCTATTTTTTAAACAACGCTGTTCACCAACATGTGCAATTGCTGAGTTATGCTATGTTAACCCCCCTTTTTGTATTTTTTATTCCTTCTTTCAACACAATTTATACCTAATCCCGATTACTATTAAGTTTTAGTCTGTGTTTTTTCCCCCACACCTTGCCCGAAATGCTATGAGTATTAGTGGCTTTAGGTATTGTATGTACTAGCTCTGTCTATAAATCCAACATTATGTTTGTAAATCAACTGTATGTACTTTTCCTGAATAAAATGTATTTATTATTTATTTTTTAATCAGTAAGTATTAAAAGAAGGCACCAAGCTGGGAAGGCTATGCAGCACCATTGTGTGTAACAATAAACCAATTATTTTTTAACAAATAATGCACCTGTATGGTAAAACAAATCCTGTCAGCTGTAAAAATATTGATGCAGTTATTTAAATGAAAAATATAATGAAAGAAATATTACTGGTTTATTTTTATCCTATCTTTTTGTACTGTACAGTATATCCAAGGAAGTGAAAAATTGAGACATAATGCACAATTTAATGAATGATTAGCATGGATTAGCATGGATTAGTGGAGGTCTGTATGTGTGGTCGTGGAGGTCTGTATGTGTGGTAGTGGAGGTCTGTATGTGTGGTGGTGGTGGTCTGTATGTGTGGTAGTGGAGGTCTGTATGTGTGGTGGTGGAGGTCTGTATGTGTGGTAGTGGAGGTCTGTATGTGTGGTAGTGGAGGTCTGTGTGTGGGGGAGGTCTGTATGTGTGGTGGAGGTCTGTATGTGTGGTGGTGGAGGTCTGTATGTGTGGTGGAGGTCTGTATGTGTGGTAGTGGAGGTCTGTATGTGTGGTGGAGGTCTGTATGTGTGGTAGTGGAGGTCTGTATGTGTGGTAGTGGAGGTCTGTGTGTGTGGGGGAGGTCTGTATGTGTGGTGGAGGTCTGTATGTGTGGTGGTGGAGGTCTGTATGTGTGGTGGAGGTCTGTATGTGTGGTAGTGGAGGTCTGTATGTGTGGGGGAGGTCTGTATGTGTGGTAGTGGAGGTCTGTATGTGTAGTAGTGGAGGTCTGTGTGTGTGGGGGAGGTCTGTATGTGTGGTAGTGGAGGTCTGTATGTGTGGTAGTGGAGGTCTGTGTGTGTGGGGGAGGTCTGTATGTGTGGTGGAGGTCTGTATGTGTGGTGGTGGAGGTCTGTATGTGTGGTGGTGGAGGTCTGTATGTGTGGTGGTGGAGGTCTGTATGTGTGGTGGTGGAGGTCTGTATGTGTGGTGGTGGAGGTCTGTATGTGTGGTGGTGGAGGTCTGTATGTGTGGTGGAGGTCTGTATGTGTGGTGTTGGAGGTCTGTATGTGTGGTGGTGGAGGTCTGTATGTGTGGTGGTGGAGGTCTGTATGTGTGGTGGAGGTCTGTATGTGTGGTGGTGGAGGTCTGTATGTGTGGTGGTGGAGGTCTGTATGTGTGGTGGAGGTCTGTATGTGTGGTGGTGGAGGTCTGTATGTGTGGTGATGGAGGTCTGTATGTGTGGTGGTGGAGGTCTGTATGTGTGGTGGTGGAGGTCTGTATGTGTGGTGGTGGAGGTCTGTATGTGTGGTGGTGGAGGTCTGTATGTGTGGTGGTGGAGGTCTGTATGTGTGGTGGTGGTGGGTCTGTATGTGTGGTGGTGGAGGTCTGTATGTGTGGTGGTGGAGGTCTGTATGTGTGGTGGTGGAGGTCTGTATGTGTGGTGGTGGAGGTCTGTATGTGTGGTGGAGGTCTGTATGTGTGGTGGAGGTCTGTATGTGTGGTGGAGGTCTGTATGTGTGGTGTTGGAGGTCTGTATGTGTGGTGGTGGAGGTCTGTATGTGTGGTCGTGGAGGTCTGTATGTGTGGTGGAGGTCTGTATGTGTGGTGGAGGTCTGTATGTGTGATGTTGGAGGTCTGTATGTGTGGTGGTGGAGGTCTGTATGTGTGGTGGTGGAGGTCTGTATGTGTGGTGGTGGAGGTCTGTATGTGTGGTGGTGGAGGTCTGTATGTGTGGTGGTGGAGGTCTGTATGTGTGGTGGTGGAGGTCTGTATGTGTGGTTGAGGTCTGTATATGTGGTGGTGGAGGTCTGTATGTGTGGTGGTGGAGGTCTGTATGTGTGGTGGTGGAGGTCTGTATGTGTGGTGGTGGTCTGTATGTGTGGTGGTGGAGGTCTGTATGTGTGGTGGTTGAGGTCTGTATGTGTGGTGGTGGAGGTCTGTATGTGTGGTGGTGGAGGCCTGTATGTGTGGTGGTGGAGGCCTGTATGTGTGGTGGTATAGGTCTGTATGTGTAGTGGTGGAGGCCTGTATGTGTGGTGGTGGAGGCCTGTATGTGTGGTGGTATAGGTCTGTATGTGTAGTGGTAAAGGTCTGTATGTGTGGTGCTGGAGGCCTGAATGTGTGGTGGTGGAGGTCTGTATGAGTGGTAGTGGAGGTCTGTATGTGTGGTGGTAGTGGTGGGCTGTATGCGTGGTAGAGGAGGCCTGTATGTGTGGTGGTGGGCGTGCTGTATGTGTGGTAGTGGAGGTCTGTATGTGTGGTGGTGGTGGTGGGCTGTATGTGTGGTAGTGGAGGCCTGTATGTGTGGTGGTGGGCGTGCTGTATGTGTGATAGTGGAGGTCTGTATGTGTGGTGGTGGTGGTGGGCTGTATGTGTGGTAGTGGAGGCCTGTATGTGTGATGGTGGGCGTGCTGTATGTGTGGTAGTGGAGGTCTGTATGTGTGGTGGTGGGCGTGCTGTATGTGTGGTAGTGGAGGTCTGTATGTGTGGTGGTGGGCGTGCTGTATGTGTGGTAGTGGAGGTCTGTATGTGTGGTGGTGGGCGTGCTGTATGTGTGGTAGTGGAGGTCTGTATGTGTGGTGGTGGGCGTGCTGTATGTGTGGTAGTGGAGGTCTGTATGTGTGGTGGTGGGCGTGCAGTATGTGTGGTAGTGGAGGTCTGTATGTGTGATGGTGGGCGTGCTGTATGTGTGGTAGTGGAGGTCTGTATGTGTGGTGGTGGGCGTGCTGTATGTGTGGTAGTGGAGGTCTGTATGTGTGATGGTGGGCGTGCTGTATGTGTGGTGGTGGGCGTGCTGTATGTGTGGTAGTGAAGGTCTGTATGTGTGGTGGTGGGCGTGCTGTATGTGTGGTAGTGGAGGTCTGTATGTGTGGTGGTGGGCGTGCTGTATGTGTGGTAGTGGAGGTCTGTATGTGTGGTGGTGGAGGTCTGTATGTGTGGTGGTGGGCGTGCTGTATGTGTGGTAGTGGAGGTGTGTATGTGTGGTGGTGGGCGGGCTGTTGGTGTGCTGGGGATGAGGCAGTGTTGGGCTGCTTGAGTGAGAGTGAAGGTGGTTATCAGAGCGTGGTACTATCTCTGCTGGATAACGGGTTGTACGAGCCCCAGCATGGCCCCTACCGATATCTTGCTATCTGCCCGACGCGCACGCAGAATGAACTAGATGACAAGATACCAGAACATAATCCCCCGCGCACAATTATATGAGCAGATACGATTGGATTTGAATAGGACAAGTCACTACAATACACAGCCTTCCTCCACTCTCTCTCTCTCTCTCTCTCTCCCTCCTACATATTCCATATATTGCCCCCTACTACACGCCTCTTCCATGTCAAATAACAGCTTTCTCGCCCCTGTCTTCTAATATCTCATTACACAAAGCAGTATTATATAATAATTTCACCTTGTATTAGCGTTTCTTTGATTATACCAGCCAGCGACCTCGCCACACCTCTTCTTGAGAAATGATTTCTCACTCGACTAGTTAATTCTATATATTAAAGTCTTATATTCAATTATTTTCCCTACGTTTTCTTCACCGTTAACACTATTAGCGGGAGACCGTTTTTTGTAGGCAAAATTACAAAACGATTTTTGTATTTTATGTATAAATACTTATCTCTAATTATTGCAATTATTGTTAGGTGAATAGGCTTGATTGCCCTGCCTGATAATATTGGTTACACTAATCATCACTAGACTCGTATTCAGTGACACTTGAGACGAGGGCCGGATTCACGAAGGTACTTACGAAGGTTTTTCTTCTTAGCTACGAATGTTTTCCTTCTTAGCGCCTTCATGGCGGCTACGTCGGTATTCAGGTAGCTACACTAAGTTGAAAGACCTTCGTAAGTTCATTCCAGGATCTAAGCGTGGTTTCGACCACTCGTAGCTTTACGTAAACTGGACATAACTCAATTTTTCTCTACTACATAACACTGGGATCGATTTTAAGATTTTGGAACATAAACAAAAGATTATAAAAATTGAATCTAGTGAAGAGGAGTCCTTCGTGTTAGCTATATATGCATTCTCTGCTTGAAACTTAAAGTAAATATGTCTTTTATGATAGTAGAATTAGTTTTATAATAGCAAGATATTATACCAGTAGTTATTAAGTAAATAAACACTGGTGAACATGAAATATGAGAGAAGGTGATGAGCTCTGCCTGATGGGATCATTTACTATCACCAAATGCCCCTGTTCACCTAGTAGTAAGGGTGTACCTTAGCTATACATACCCATTTCTAATTTATTTAGTTTGGTTTTATTTTGAAATTAAATCTGGGTGAGACATAAAATAAACATATGGTGCACAAATGATGTTAGGTAAGGAGAAGGGTAAAAATGTCAAAAACTTTATTCATTAAATACTTAAAGCTATAATTATGACTATATAGACTATTAAAAAGAGAGAGGGAAGTAGGGGTCCAAGACCTCTTCCTGTTATACAATTTGGGTGTGGAACAAGTAATTATCAAAAGAAGGCATCGTGCAGGGAAGGCTATGTAGCAGTAAGGCAGTGAGGTGAGGCAGCTACTTATTTGAGAAATGCTTATTTTATTTACCTTATAAGCTGAGGCAACTTATTTTATTTGAGGAATACTCAGCTGATTCCTCTACATTTAGCATGGAACAAATTTGTGTCCAAGACCTCTTCCTGTTACACAATTTGACTGTGTGTAACCAAACTAGAAGTGCTCTACAAATCAAGGGACCCAGAATGTGGAATGACCTCCCGAATCATGTCAAAGGCTGTACCTCTCTCAACCAGTTTAAGAGTTAAACCAAGTACTGCCTAATTAACTCCATTTAACCTAACTTACCTCCTAAATGTCAACCCACGTCTTGCTATTTTTTAAACAACGCTGTTCACCAACATGTGCAATTGCTGAGTTATGCTATGTTAACCCCCCTTTTTGTATTTTTTATTCCTTCTTTCAACACAATTTATACCTAATCCCGATTACTATTAAGTTTTAGTCTGTGTTTTTTCCCCCACACCTTGCCCGAAATGCTATGAGTATTAGTGGCTTTAGGTATTGTATGTACTAGCTCTGTCTATAAATCCAACATTATGTTTGTAAATCAACTGTATGTACTTTTCCTGAATAAAATGTATTTATTATTTATTTTTTAATCAGTAAGTATTAAAAGAAGGCACCAAGCTGGGAAGGCTATGCAGCACCATTGTGTGTAACAATAAACCAATTATTTTTTAACAAATAATGCACCTGTATGGTAAAACAAATCCTGTCAGCTGTAAAAATATTGATGCAGTTATTTAAATGAAAAATATAATGAAAGAAATATTACTGGTTTATTTTTATCCTATCTTTTTGTACTGTACAGTATATCCAAGGAAGTGAAAAATTGAGACATAATGCACAATTTAATGAATGATTAGCATGGATTAGCAGTTCAAAAGAAATATGACTATTACATATCAACATGAGATCTTAATGATCTATGGTCAACATGATTTAATAAGGATAATACAGTACTGTATTTGTAATAATACAAACTATAATTTAAAATCATTATTACTGATATTTTTTATTAAGAAGATTATGTATACACAGCAATGTACTACTACCCTATTCTATATGGAATATTACACAGTGTAGATAAAAAACTAGCTATAAGTTTATCTAATACTCCCATCTCACAGGATGGTTAGACATACTGTACATGGAATCAATTTAGAAAATACCAGCCTCAATACAAAAAACAAATAAACTCTGACTAAACAACTCTTCGCGATTTTCACAAGAGGTAAGCACTGAATCATGGAAACATTATATTATAATTACTCTTACCAGTTTCTACAAGACTCCTCTCAAACAATGTATTTTTAAACATGTTTAGGTATACACAGCAATGTGCTGCTTCCCTATTCTGTATAAAGGACAACACAGTGTAGATCAAAAACCAGCTACAAGCTCACCCAACATCCTCACCTCACAGGATGGCCAGTCATACATGGAATTAGGAGAGAACAAAATACTTAATGCTGATCTATTAGCCTCCACTGGCAAAATCTGGGTGCAGCACAAGAATATCTTCCAATATTCCTGAGTGTATGAAGTAATTACAGAGCTCAAAATACCTCATACCATTTGGTATCAAGTCACTGATAACAGGACAATCACAGATATAGTGTTGGAGAGTGTTCTCTCAAGTAGGACTGAAAACAGATGTTTTTTTTCCACCAAGAGGGCTATAAACCCATGGAACCGCCTACCCGCTGAAGCCGTAAATGCCAAATTCAAGCTAAAAAATATCATTAAGACAATTGGCGGGCCCTTTAACAAGCCGCCGGCTTTCTGTCCTCTTCGAGGTCACTAGATAGTTAGTGGCCCTTGGGTAAATTCAGTAAATATATACAATAATTGTCAGCGCATCTTCCGAGCAACAAGGACAGCTACACAGTATCTCTTAGAATTACGTAGGTAAACAACAAATGTAACATATTTGTTTACTACAATGTCGGTGCTGGCTGTAAAAGTTGAAAAAACATTGTTTTACTTCGAAATATACTAATTTTCTAAGAAAATTCGACGTAAATAGGAGGCAGTAGAGCTCCGATAAGCCAGCGCTAAATCTTCAATATGAAGAATGTTGCTGCTCTCTGATTGGCCAAACGAAACACAGTAGTGACCTCTATCGGCACGCAGGTGAACCAACAAATTTCTTCCTAAGTGGACCTCATTGAATCGCACCTAAGCATCTTCTTAGGGCGCACTTAGGAACCTTCGTAGCAAACCCACTTACGAAGAAATACACAGAGCTTCCTGAATCTAGGTGGAGGTCCCTAATTAAAAACGGCAAAGACAACACACTCGAAGACACCGACAATCAAACAAACTAACAATCAACACATCATGCATATCGCATCACTTCTCTTACTAATACACATAGAAACACACACACAACCTCTTCACCATAATACGTGAAACCTATGTACATATAATTTATAATTATCCAAGAAACATTTCCACTCAAACCAACACAACTTGCCCTGGCGTAGAGACCTTATTAATTCCTCAGTAGAGGAAACACCGAGTGATTTCAATCATGTTCAACACGTTTTAACATCTCTTATGATAAGAATAAGTAACTTTGCATCTTTGACCATTTGCCAGGAAAATGGGCTAAGTCCTTGGCTCTCTCTCTCTCTCTCTCTTCCCACTAGAGTCAATTCCTCTCTTCCATGTAGTGGTCTCCTTTCCCTACTTACCTTTCCCACAATCTTTGCCTATAAAACTATTTATTAAGTCAAACTCATGAAATTCAAAATGATATACAAGTGTTGTGATTTTAGGCTTCTGAGGTATGGTGTGAGGGAACATGAGGCTACTGTGACATGGTGTGGGGAAAGTCTAAACACTGTCAGCGCATCTATATATATATATATATATATATATATATATATATATATATATATATATATATATATATATATATATATATATATACATATATATATATATATATATATATATATATATATATATATATATATATATGTATATATATATATATATATATATATATATATATATATATATATATATATATATATATATATATATATTATTAAATATGACCGAAAAAGTAAGATTAATAATTCTAACACGAATTTTCTCAATCTTTCGTACATTTCTTTTCACTGTTGGAGGTAAATCAAAAATCAATTCTCCAAAATTCATTTTTATTTCTAGTCTGACGCGACACGAGCGCGTTTCGTAAAACTTATTACATTTTCAAAGACTTTAGTTCACAAATACACAACTGAATAGAACTTACGCATCTCCGATTTTATATCTACATTTGAGTGAGGTGGAAGGGGTGATGTGGCATTAACACAAGACAGAACAAGATGTGGCATTAATAGGGTATTAATTTCATCAACACAAGACAGAACAAGAGTATTAATAGGGTATTAATTTCATCAACACAATACAGAACACGAAACAATGGATATTGAATAGAAGTGTTTGTAGAAAGCCTATTGGTCCATATTTCTTGATGCTTCTATATTGGAGCGGAGTCTTGAGGTGGGTAGAATATAGTTGTGCAATAATTGGCTGTTGATTGCTGGTGTTGACTTCTTGATGTGTAGTGCCTCGCAAACGTCAAACCGCCTGCTATCGCTGTATCTATCGATAATTTCTGTGTTGTTTACTAGGATTTCTCTGGCGATGGTTTGGTTGTGGGAAGAGATTATATGTTCCTTAATGGAGCCCTGTTGCTTATGCATCGTTAAACGCCTAGAAAGAGATGTTGTTGTCTTGCCTATATACTGGGTTTTTTGGAGCTTACAGTCCCCAAGAGGGCATTTGAAGGCATAGACGACGTTAGTCTCTTTTAAAGCGTTCCGTTTTGTGTCTGGAGAGTTTCTCATGAGTAGGCTGGCCGTTTTTCTGGTTTTATAGTAAATCGTCAGTTGTATCCTCTGATTTTTGTCTGTACGGATAACGTTTCTATTAACAAAATCTTTCAGGACCCTTTAATCCGTTTTATGAGCTGTGGAAAAGAAGTTCCTGTAAAATAGTCTAATAGGGGGTATAGGTGTTGTGTTAGTTGTCTCTTCAGAGGTTGCATGGCTTTTCACTTTCCTTCTTAAAGTGAAGGAAAGATAATAATAATATGATATTTAATAATATATGTCTACAGGAAAGACTGCTACCAAAATATACTAATATATATATATATATATATATATATATATATATATATATATATATATATATATATATATATATATATATATATATATATATATATAGTGCAATTAGTGCAATCGTCAATATAGTGCAATATATAGTGCAATATAGTGCAATCTTCAATATGAAGAATGTTGCTGCTCTCTGATTGGCCAAACGAAACACAGTAGTGACCTCTATCGGCACGCAGGTGAACCAACAAATTTCTTCCTAAGTGGACCTCATTGAATCGCACCTAAGCATCTTCTTATGGCGCACTTAGGAACCTTCGTAGCAAACCCACTTACGAAGAAATACACAGAGCTTCCTGAATCTAGGTGGAGGTCCCTAATTAAAAACGGCAAAGACAACACACTCGAAGACACCGACAATCAAACAAACTAACAATCAACACATCATGCATATCGCATCACTTCTCTTACTAATACACATAGAAACACACACACAACCTCTTCACCATAATACGTGAAACCTATGTACATATAATTTATAATTATCCAAGAAACATTTCCACTCAAACCAACACAACTTGCCCTGGCGTAGAGACCTTATTAATTCCTCAGTAGAGGAAACACCGAGTGATTTCAATCATGTTCAACACGTTTAAACATCTCTTATGATAAGAATAAGTAACTTTGCATCTTTGACCATTTGCCAGGAAAATGGGCTAAGTCCTTGGCTCTCTCTCTCTCTCTCTCTTCCCACTAGAGTCAATTCCTCTCTTCCATGTAGTGGTCTCCTTTCCCTACTTACCTTTCCCACAATCTTTGCCTATAAAACTATTTATTAAGTCAAACTCATGAAATTCAAAATGATATACAAGTGTTGTGATTTTAGGCTTCTGAGGTATGGTGTGAGGGAACATGAGGCTACTGTGACATGGTGTGGGGAAAGTCTAAACACTGTCAGCGCATCTATATATATATATATATATATATATATATATATATATATATATATATATATATATATATATATATATATATACATATATATATATATATATATACATATATATATATATATATATATATATATATATATATATATATATATATATATATATATATATATATATATATATATATATATATATATATATATATATATATATATTATTAAATATGACCGAAAAAGTAAGATTAATAATTCTAACACGAATTTTCTCAATCTTTTGTACATTTCTTTTCACTGTTGGAGGTAAATCAAAAATCAATTCTCCAAAATTCATTTTTATTTCTAGTCTGACGCGACACGAGCGCGTTTCGTAAAACTTATTACATTTTCAAAGACTTTAGTTCACAAATACGCAACTGAATAGAACTTACGCATCTCCGATTTTATATCTACATTTGAGTGAGGTGGAAGGGGTGATATGGCATTAACACAAGACAGAACAAGATGTGGCATTAATAGGGTATTAATTTCATCAACACAAGACAGAACAAGAGTATTAATAGGGTATTAATTTCATCAACACAAGACAGAACACGAAACAATGGATATTGAATAGAAGTGTTTGTAGAAAGCCTATTGGTCCATATTTCTTGATGCTTCTATATTGGAGCGGAGTCTTGAGGTGGGTAGAATATAGTTGTGCAATAATTGGCTGTTGATTGCTGGTGTTGACTTCTTGATGTGTAGTGCCTCGCAAACGTCAAGCCGCCTGCTATCGCTGTATCTATCGATAATTTCTGTGTTGTTTACTAGGATTTCTCTGGCGATGGTTTGGTTGTGGGAAGAGATTATATGTTCCTTAATGGAGCCCTGTTGCTTATGCATCGTTAAACGCCTAGAAAGAGATGTTGTTGTCTTGCCTATATACTGGGTTTTTTGGAGCTTACAGTCCCCAAGAGAGCATTTGAAGGCATAGACGACGTTAGTCTCTTTTAAAGCGTTCTGTTTTGTGTCTGGAGAGTTTCTCATGAGTAGGCTGGCCGTTTTTCTGGTTTTATAGTAAATCGTCAGTTGTATCCTCTGATTTTTGTCTGTAGGGATAACGTTTCTATTAACAAAATCTTTCAGGACCCTTTCCTCCGTTTTATGAGCTGTGGAAAAGAAGTTCCTGTAAAATAGTCTAATAGGGGGTATAGGTGTTGTGTTAGTTGTCTCTTCAGAGGTTGCATGGCTTTTCACTTTCCTTCTTAAAGTGAAGGAAAGATAATAATAATATGATATTTAATAATATATGTCTACAGGAAAGACTGCTACCAAAATATACTAATATATATATATATATATATATATATATATATATATATATATATATATATATATATATATATATATATATATATATATATATATATATATAGTGCAATTAGTGCAATCGTCAATATAGTGCAATATATAGTGCAATATAGTGCAATCTTCAATATGAAGAATGTTGCTGCTCTCTGATTGGCCAAACGAAACACAGTAGTGACCTCTATCGGCACGCAGGTGAACCAACAAATTTCTTCCTAAGTGGACCTCATTGAATCGCACCTAAGCATCTTCTTAGGGCGCAATTAGGAACCTTCGTAGCAAACCCACTTACGAAGAAATACACAGAGCTTCCTGAATCTAGGTGGAGGTCCCTAATTAAAAACGGCAAAGACAACACACTCGAAGACACCGACAATCAAACAAACTAACAATCAACACATCATGCATATCGCATCACTTCTCTTACTAATACACATAGAAACACACACACAACCTCTTCACCATAATACGTGAAACCTATGTACATATAATTTATAATTATCCAAGAAACATTTCCACTCAAACCAACACAACTTGCCCTGGCGTAGAGACCTTATTAATTCCTCAGTAGAGGAAACACCGAGTGATTTCAATCATGTTCAACACGTTTTAACATCTCTTATGATAAGAATAAGTAACTTTGCATCTTTGACCATTTGCCAGGAAAATGGGCTAAGTCCTTGGCTCTCTCTCTCTCTCTCTCTTCCCACTAGAGTCAATTCCTCTCTTCCATGTAGTGGTCTCCTTTCCCTACTTACCTTTCCCACAATCTTTGCCTATAAAACTATTTATTAAGTCAAACTCATGAAATTCAAAATGATATACAAGTGTTGTGATTTTAGGCTTCTGAGGTATGGTGTGAGGGAACATGAGGCTACTGTGACATGGTGTGGGGAAAGTCTAAACACTGTCAGCGCATCTATATATATATATATATATATATATATATATATATATATATATATATATATATATATATATATATATATATATATATATATACACACTCGGGGTGTCGTGGAGACCGGACGCACCGTGGAGCTCCGGGCTACCTTCATACTTTATCACAAAACAGTGAGGTCAAGCAGGTGGGGCGTTGGTCAGGACATATGTGAACATCATTACAAGACATCTTCAGCGTTTGAAGTCCCTCCATCGTCCCAGTCAACGGTATTTTACAATTTTCTCCTGTTTGTCAAGCTTGAACTCGCCAGCAACAGTGCCAGTGAGGGAGGCCTACCACCTTAACGGCCGGGGCGGGATGGGGAAGGGCGGGGGCGGAGGGAGGCGCGTGAGGGAAAGTGAACCTTAGAGTAAGGCGTCACTAGGAACACCCGCTCACCAGTCAGGCGGAGGAGGCTGGTAGTGGCCGCATTTCAAACTGCCCTCACCACCACACCACCCCACCACCTCCCTCGTGGGCTCAGTGAATGATAGTGAACAATTTCTGTCTGTTTGGTGTATACTTTGCGGCCCCGACATACAAAGTGAATACCATGTATATATAGTGCCATAGTGAAATATACATCTCAAAGTGCCAACTCCGATACTCAGTGCCATACACACCACAAAGTGTCAACCCCAGTTTATAGTGTCATACATATAACAAAGTGCCAACCCCATATTCTCAGTGTCATACATACCCTGGTGTACATATATGTGAATGTATATTGTGTGTCATGTGTATAGCCCACTCGATACCACGCCTCCCCCCCCAAACCGACCCCATCCCCCCCCCCCCCCGCACCTCACTACCTGAGCTGACCCTCGCCCCACCGGCCTCCACACCCAGCCGCGGCCTCCACACCCGGCTGATGCCTCCACACCCAGCCGCGGCCTCCAAACCCAGCTGATGCCGCCACACCCAGCTGATGCCTCCACACCCAGTTGATGCCTCCACACCCAGCCGCGGCCTCCACACCCAGTTGCTGGCTCCACACCCAGTTGCTGGCTCCACACCCAGTTGATGCCTCCACACCCAGTTGCTGGCTCCACACCCAGTTGATGCCTCCACACCCAGTTGCTGGCTCCACACCCAGTTGTTGGCTCCACACCCAGTTGCTTGGCCATGACCCAGTGTGTTTGCCCCCCTCTATAGAATAATGCACAGTTTAACTCGGCCAACCGAGTTGAAATGGAAGGGGTCCCAGCGGTCGGGCAGGACTCCACAAGCCTTGAGGTGCCAACAACTGCTCCTAAAAGAGGTTTTTGCCGAGTTTGCAACAAAAACACCGCCATAAACTCCATCGGTGGTGTTATCCGCTTTCACACCTTCAACGAGGAAAGATGCAGTGGTTCCCACCAGCTTCCGAAGGGAAGCAATGGCCAGCTGCCATTAACAGTTAGGGAAGAGACTCCCATTAACCTAATCTCATCTGAGAACCTCACCCAAGCGATCATAGCGACGTCTGCTAGAACATTACCACACATCCCAAAAGCAGCCCGCCCAAATGCAGCAGCCAAACTTTGTAATCTTCTGAAAAGGGTCAATGATGCACCGGAAAACATTCAAGCGTGGCATAATGTCCTTCTGTTTGGCAATGTATGCCTCACCGTCCCTCCAAGGAGGGACAAATCACTTGCTTCCTCGGTCCTGAGGGCGATAAATGAATACCCAAGGGGGGACAACCTAGTTCGCCTGCCTCTCCGAGCAAACCACACCCACCGCAGAAATGGTAACAACAACATACCGGAAACGTACAAAATCAGAGCACAAATCACCAAGAAAATTGAAGAGGGAAATACCGCAAGTGCTATTAGAGTCCTCACCAGTGACGAGAAAATTGCTCCTCGAAACTCAGCCACAGCACGGGCCCTGCAAAGCAAGCACCCACCCAGAGCCCCTCAAGGCGACAACATCGTTCCGCCATCAGCCGACACCATTTCAGACCCATTAACAGTTGGTGAATCTGAGGTCTACAAAGCAGCCCTTTCTTTTCCACCTGGGTCAGCAGGCGGCTTTACAGGGTTAAAACCTCAACATATCAAGCAAATGTTAAATCCTGCGGTTGGTGATGCTGCACAAGATCTTCTTATGGAACTCACAAGGTTCGTCAACATGTGTCTGGCTGGTGAGATACCTGAGGTCATCAGGCCTCTCTTTTTTGGTGCCTCCCTCTGTGCTCTCAAAAAGAAGGACGAAGGAATCAGGCCAATCGCTGTTGGCAACACTCTCCGACGCCTGATTGCCAAGGCTGCTACGAGGGTTGTCAGCCAGCAAGCGGCTGAATTGCTGAAACCAATCCAGCTAGGATTTGGAATCCCCCAAGGCTGTGAAGCGGCTGCCCATGCAGCACGAGCATACATCACAAACATTTCTGATGAAAAGGCCCTGCTCAAACTGGACTTTAAGAATGCCTTCAACATGGTAAGAAGAGATGCAGTACTTTGTGCCGTACATCGCCATTTCCGGCCCCTCTACCCGTTCATACTATCGTGCTACAGTGGCGAGTCAAAACTGCTCTTTGGTGAACATGAAATCAGATCATGTGAAGGTGTTCAGCAAGGTGATCCTCTTGCTCCCCTTCTTTTCTGCTTAGTCTTAAAAGAAATCACCGAAAGCTTGTCCAGCGAGTTCAACATCTGGTTTTTGGATGATGGCACTATAGCTGGCACCGTAGACCACCTCTTGTCAGATATCAGGAAAATAAGGGAGCAAGAAGTAAGCCTGGGTCTCGTCCTGAACCCTTCCAAGTGTGAAGTAGTCTCCTCCAACCCAGACATCGTAGCTAGAATAAGGTCTGCCTTGCCTGGAGCCCATGTCATTAGGGCCGAGAACAGCACCCTCCTTGGAGCTCCCCTCGGGTCTAACGCCATTGAGGAGATCCTCGACAAGAAAATCGCAGACCTTAGGAGGATGGAAGACAGAATAGGTGACATCGATGCCCACGATGCTTTTTATCTCCTCACCAAATGCCTATCCCTTCCGAGGCTAACCTACTTTCTGAGGTGCGCCCCATCTTACAACAACCCAAAGCTTGACGAGTATGACCTCCTACTGAAGACCATGCTGGAAAAAGTTGTTAACCTCTCTCTCAACGAATGCCAGTGGAAACAAGCCACTCTTCCTGTCAGGCTCGGTGGCTTGGGTGTCCGCACCGCCACCCAAATTGCAGTCCCAGCCTTCCTGTCTTCCTCCTCAGCATCAGATGACCTGGTTAAGGAAATTCTACCTGACACCCTGAGTGATGTAGCGGGGATACAGGACCCCCACTACACGGAATGTGACACGAAATGGGGTGCCATGACAGACCCAGCACTCAGACCAGCCATGCCGAAAGCCAAGAAACAATCCAGTTGGGACAGCCCCATTGCAGACAAAGAAGCCACAGCTTTGCTGGAGGCAGCAACAACCCCCAGTGATCGTGCACGCCTCACAGCTGTGCAGGCTCCCCATGCAGGGGACTTCCTTCTGGCAGTCCCTATGTCTGCGACAGGCACACGTCTTGATCCGCAGGAGCTCCGTATTGCAGTCGCTCTCCGCCTTGCTGCCCCTATCCACACTGTTCACAGGTGTATTTGCGGCGAGGCAGATGCTGACGAATATGGATTGCATGGCCTGCACTGTGGAAAATCGGGTGGTTGGCACACTAGACACGACGAAGTCAACGACATCATTAAAAGAAGCCTTGCCTCTGCTCAGTGTCCAGCGGAGAGAGAGCCCCGCAACCTACTGAACCGTGACTCTGTTAGCTTTGCCGGCCGACCAGACGGAATCACACTGCGTCCGTGGAAGGGTGGCAGGCAGTTAGCATGGGACTATACTTGCGTATCCACCCTGGCAACGACATACATCACCCTCTCTGCCGGCACGGCAGGAGCCGCAGCGACACACAGAGAAAAACAAAAGTCAGTCAAGTACAGGCAATTAGATCAAAGGTACAATTTCGTTCCAATAGGGTCTGAGACCCTAGGCCCATGGGGTGAGAGTGCAAGAAGGTTTCTTAAGGATCTTGGTTCCAAGCTCATTGACACCACAAGAGACCCTAGAGCAGCAAGTTTTCTCTTTCAGCGCCTCAGTGTCGCGATCCAGAGGGGAAATGCCCGCTGCATCCTCGGTTCCTGCCCGGCGTCGGAGGAGTTCGAGGAAATCTACAGCCTCTAGGAAGCGAACTTTTTCTTGTGTCCTCTTAATGTTCATTTTTTGTATAAAATCAGATATGTAACTGTATAACCTTGCATAATAAAGTGTACATCATAATAAAAAAAAAAAGGGGGTGGTAGGAGAAGTGAACACTCTTTCGTATTCAGAGTTAAATGTCAAGTTTTTCCCTGAGTGCTCTGTGTTCCCTTCTCTGAGGCTGTGGGTCCCTATAATTACACCAGTGGTGGTACCCCCCTATATATATATATATATATATATATATATATATATATATATATATATATATATATATATATATATATATATACATATATATATATATATATATATATATATATATATATATATATATATATATATATATATATACATATATATATATATATATATATATATATATATATATATATATATATATATATATATATATATATATATATATATATATATATATTATTAAATATGACCGAAAAAGTAAGATTAATAATTCTAACACGAATTTTCTCAATCTTTCGTACATTTCTTTTCACTGTTGGAGGTAAATCAAAAATCAATTCTCCAAAATTCATTTTTATTTCTAGTCTGACGCGACACGAGCGCGTTTCGTAAAACTTATTACATTTTCAAAGACTTTAGTTCACAAATACACAACTGAATAGAACTTACGCATCTCCGATTTTATATCTACATTTGAGTGAGGTGGAAGGGGTGATGTGGCATTAACACAAGACAGAACAAGATGTGGCATTAATAGGGTATTAATTTCATCAACACAAGACAGAACAAGAGTATTAATAGGGTATTAATTTCATCAACACAAGACAGAACACGAAACAATGGATATTGAATAGAAGTGTTTGTAGAAAGCCTATTGGTCCATATTTCTTGATGCTTCTATATTGGAGCGGAGTCTTGAGGTGGGTAGAATATAGTTGTGCAATAATTGGCTGTTGATTGCTGGTGTTGACTTCTTGATGTGTAGTGCCTCGCAAACGTCAAGCCGCCTGCTATCGCTGTATCTATCGATAATTTCTGTGTTGTTTACTAGGATTTCTCTGGCGATGGTTTGGTTGTGGGAAGAGATTATATGTTCCTTAATGGAGCCCTGTTGCTTATGCATGGTTAAACGCCTAGAAAGAGATGTTGTTGTCTTGCCTATATACTGGGTTTTTTGGAGCTTACAGTCCCCAAGAGGGCATTTGAAGGCATAGACGACGTTAGTCTCTTTTAAAGCGTTCTGTTTTGTGTCTGGAGAGTTTCTCATGAGTAGGCTGGCCGTTTTTCTGGTTTTATAGTAAATCGTCAGTTGTATCCTCTGATTTTTGTCTGTAGGGATAACGTTTCTATTAACAAAATCTTTCAGGACCCTTTCCTCCGTTTTATGAGCTGTGGAAAAGAAGTTCCTGTAAAATAGTCTAATAGGGGGTATAGGTGTTGTGTTAGTTGTCTCTTCAGAGGTTGCATGGCTTTTCACTTTCCTTCTTAAAGTGAAGGAAAGATAATAATAATATGATATTTAATAATATATGTCTACAGGAAAGACTGCTACCAAAATATACTAATATATATATATATATATATATATATATATATATATATATAGTGCAATTAGTGCAATCGTCAATATAGTGCAATATATAGTGCAATATAGTGCAATCTTCAATATGAAGAATGTTGCTGCTCTCTGATTGGCCAAACGAAACACAGTAGTGACCTCTATCGGCACGCAGGTGAACCAACAAATTTCTTCCTAAGTGGACCTCATTGAATCGCACCTAAGCATCTTCTTATGGCGCACTTAGGAACCTTCGTAGCAAACCCACTTACGAAGAAATACACAGAGCTTCCTGAATCTAGGTGGAGGTCCCTAATTAAAAACGGCAAAGACAACACACTCGAAGACACCGACAATCAAACAAACTAACAATCAACACATCATGCATATCGCATCACTTCTCTTACTAATACACATAGAAACACACACACAACCTCTTCACCATAATACGTGAAACCTATGTACATATAATTTATAATTATCCAAGAAACATTTCCACTCAAACCAACACAACTTGCCCTGGCGTAGAGACCTTATTAATTCCTCAGTAGAGGAAACACCGAGTGATTTCAATCATGTTCAACACGTTTTAACATCTCTTATGATAAGAATAAGTAACTTTGCATCTTTGACCATTTGCCAGGAAAATGGGCTAAGTCCTTGGCTCTCTCTCTCTCTCTCTCTCTTCCCACTAGAGTCAATTCCTCTCTTCCATGTAGTGGTCTCCTTTCCCTACTTACCTTTCCCACAATCTTTGCCTATAAAACTATTTATTAAGTCAAACTCATGAAATTCAAAATGATATACAAGTGTTGTGATTTTAGGCTTCTGAGGTATGGTGTGAGGGAACATGAGGCTACTGTGACATGGTGTGGGGAAAGTCTAAACACTGTCAGCGCATCTATATATATATATATATATATATATATATATATATATATATATATATATATATATATATATATATATATATATATTATTAAATATGACCGAAAAAGTAAGATTAATAATTCTAACACGAATTTTCTCAATCTTTCGTACATTTCTTTTCACTGTTGGAGGTAAATCAAAAATCAATTCTCCAAAATTCATTTTTATTTCTAGTCTGACGCGACACGAGCGCGTTTCGTAAAACTTATTACATTTTCAAAGACTTTAGTTCACAAATACACAACTGAATAGAACTTACGCATCTCCGATTTTATATCTACATTTGAGTGAGGTGGAAGGGGTGATGTGGCATTAACACAAGACAGAACAAGATGTGGCATTAATAGGGTATTAATTTCATCAACACAAGACAGAACAAGAGTATTAATAGGGTATTAATTTCATCAACACAAGACAGAACACGAAACAATGGATATTGAATAGAAGTGTTTGTAGAAAGCCTATTGGTCCATATTTCTTGATGCTTCTATATTGGAGCGGAGTCTTGAGGTGGGTAGAATATAGTTGTGCAATAATTGGCTGTTGATTGCTGGTGTTGACTTCTTGATGTGTAGTGCCTCGCAAACGTCAAGCCGCCTGCTATCGCTGTATCTATCGATGATTTCTGTGTTGTTTACTAGGATTTCTCTGGCGATGGTTTGGTTGTGGGAAGAGATTATATGTTCCTTAATGGAGCCCTGTTGCTTATGCATCGTTAAACGCCTAGAAAGAGATGTTGTTGTCTTGCCTATATACTGGGTTTTTTGGAGCTTACAGTCCCCAAGAGGGCATTTGAAGGCATAGACGACGTTAGTCTCTTTTAAAGCGTTCTGTTTTGTGTCTGGAGAGTTTCTCATGAGTAGGCTGGCCGTTTTTCTGGTTTTATAGTAAATCGTCAGTTGTATCCTCTGATTTTTGTCTGTAGGGATAACGTTTCTATTAACAAAATCTTTCAGGACCCTTTCCTCCGTTTTATGAGCTGTGGAAAAGAAGTTCCTGTAAAATAGTCTAATAGGGGGTATAGGTGTTGTGTTAGTTGTCTCTTCAGAGGTTGCATGGCTTTTCACTTTCCTTCTTAAAGTGAAGGAAAGATAATAATAATATGATATTTAATAATATATGTCTACAGGAAAGACTGCTACCAAAATATACTAATATATATATATATATATATATATATATATATATATATATATATATATATATATATATATATATATATATATATATATATATATATATATATATATATATATATATATATATATATATATATATATAGTGCAATTAGTGCAATCGTCAATATAGTGCAATATATAGTGCAATATATAGTGCAATATAGTGCAATCTTCAATATGAAGAATGTTGCTGCTCTCTGATTGGCCAAACGAAACACAGTAGTGACCTCTATCGGCACGCAGGTGAACCAACAAATTTCTTCCTAAGTGGACCTCATTGAATCGCACCTAAGCATCTTCTTAGGGCGCACTTAGGAACCTTCGTTGCAAACCCACTTACGAAGAAATACACAGAGCTTCCTGAATCTAGGTGGAGGTCCCTAATTAAAAACGGCAAAGACAACACACTCGAAGACACCGACAATCAAACAAACTAACAATCAACACATCATGCATATCGCATCACTTCTCTTACTAATACACATAGAAACACACACACAACCTCTTCACCATAATACGTGAAACCTATGTACATATAATTTATAATTATCCAAGAAACATTTCCACTCAAACCAACACAACTTGCCCTGGCGTAGAGACCTTATTAATTCCTCAGTAGAGGAAACACCGTGTGATTTCAATCATGTTCAACACGTTTTAACATCTCTTATGATAAGAATAAGTAACTTTGCATCTTTGACCATTTGCCAGGAAAATGGGCTAAGTCCTTGGCTCTCTCTCTCTCTCTCTCTTCCCACTAGAGTCAATTCCTCTCTTCCATGTAGTGGTCTCCTTTCCCTACTTACCTTTCCCACAATCTTTGCCTATAAAACTATTTATTAAGTCAAACTCATGAAATTCAAAATGATATACAAGTGTTGTGATTTTAGGCTTCTGAGGTATGGTGTGAGGGAACATGAGGCTACTGTGACATGGTGTGGGGAAAGTCTAAACACTGTCAGCGCATCTATATATATATATATATATATATATATATATATATATATATATATATATATATATATATATATATATATATATATATATATATATATATATATATATATATATATATATATATATATATATATGACCGAAAAAGTAAGATTAATAATTCTAACACGAATTTTCTCAATCTTTCGTACATTTCTTTTCACTGTTGGAGGTAAATCAAAAATCAATTCTCCAAAATTCATTTTTATTTCTAGTCTGACGCGACACGAGCGCGTTTCGTAAAACTTATTACATTTTCAAAGACTTTAGTTCACAAATACACAACTGAATAGAACTTACGCATCTCCGATTTTATATCTACATTTGAGTGAGGTGGAAGGGGTGGTGTGGCATTAACACAAGACAGAACAAGAGGTGGCTTCAGCTCCGATGTTGAGGGGTAATGTTAGGCTTCAGCTCCGATGTTGAGGGATAATATTAGGCTTCAGCTCCGATGTTGAGGGGTAATGTTAGGCTTCAGCTCCGATGTTGAGGGGAAATGTTAGGCTTCAGCTCTGATGTTGAGGGATAATATTAGGCTTCAGCTCCGATGTTGAGGGGTAATGTTAGGCTTCAGCTCTGATGTTGAGGGACAATATTAGGCTTCAGCTCCGAAGTTGAGGGGTAATGTTAGGCTTCAGCTCCGATGTTGAGGGGAAATGTTAGGCTTCAGCTCTGATGTTGAGGGATAATATTAGGCTTCAGCTCCGATGTTGAGGGATAATATTAGGCTTCAGCTCCGATGTTGAGGGGTAATGTTAGGCTTCAGCTCTGATGTTGAGGGATAATATTAGGCTTCAGCTCCGATGTTGAGGGGTAATGTTAGGCTTCAGCTCTGATGTTGAGGGATAATATTAGGCTTCAGCTCCGATGTTGAGGGATAATATTAGGCTTCAGCTCCGATGTTGAGGGGTAATGTTAGGCTTCAGCTCTGATGTTGAGGGATAATATTAGGCTTCAGCTCCGATGTTGAGGGGTAATGTTAGGCTTCAGCTCTGATGTTGAGGGGTAATGTTAGGCTTCAGCTCCGATGTTGAGAGGAAATGTTAGGCTTCAGCTCTGATGTTGAGGGATAATATTAGGCTTCAGCTCCGATGTTGAGGGATAATATTAGGCTTAAGCTCCGATGTTGAGGGGTAATGTTAGGCTTCAGCTCCGATGTTGAGGGGCAATGTTAGGCTTCAGCTCCGATGTTGAGGGATAATGTTAGGCTTAAGCTCCGATGTTGAGGGGTAATATTAGGCTTAAGCTCCGATGTTGAGGGGTAATGTTAGGCTTCAGCTCCGATGTTGAGGGATAATATTAGGCTTAAGCTCCGATATTGAGGGGTAATGTTAGGCTTCAGCCCCGATGTTGAGGGGTAATGTTAGGCTTCAGCCTGGATGTTAATGGATGATACTAGGTTCGCGGAGATCGCGGTTCGCGGAGATCGCGGTTCGCGGAGATCGCGGTTCGCGGAGATCGAGGTTCGCGGAGATCGCGGTTCGCGGAGATCGCGGTTCCCGGAGATCGAGGTTCGCGGAGATCGAGGTTCGCGGAGATCGAGGTTCGCGGTGGTGGGGGTTGGCGGTGATGGGAGCACGCTGTGGCGTTATTTAGGTGACGTATCAGCTTCCTACTTACTATTATGTTAAGATCTCTCTCGAACAATAACAACATTCACTTTCATACCACCACAACCACTACCATTGCTACAACCACAACCCCCTATCGCAACCACCACCACCACCACCCTTCACGATAATCATTGCCATTACATTACCACAACAGAACCATTACAACCACAACTACCGCATCACCATTCCAATACCACCACAAACACTACCACTACAACCACAAACATTTCAACTATAACCACAACCTTAACCACCACAACTACCACTACTATATATAGGGCGCCTGACAGCTGGTTGGACTGTGCTTTGGATTCATAGTCCTGAGGCTCCGGGTTCGATCCCCGGTGGAGGCAAAGACAAATGGGCAAAATGTTTCTTTCACCCTGATGCCCCTGTTACCTAGCAGTAAATAGGTACCTGGGAGTTAGACAGCTGCTACGGGCTGCTTCCTGGGGGTGGAGGCCTGGTCGAGGACCGAGCCGCGGGGACGTTAAGCCCCGAAATCACAGATAACCTTAAAATAGCCATATATATCTACCCACGGGAACATTATCTAACACAGGGCTAATTTACAACCCAAACAGACCACTGGAACATTATCTAACACAGTACAGAGTTCAACCCAAATAAGATTTTAACCGAGATTTAACAGCGCAGTTAAAGAAGTTGCTACACACACTGAGCCATACCTTACAGAGGCCACCGTGTGAGTCATAAACACTCATCCACTGACTGAGTAAAACTGAAATGAGTAACACTTAGTGGGCCAGCAAGAGACTCGGGACCCACGAAGGAATATCCCAGGAGATAACAAAAAATCCTGCCACTACGACAATCCCGTAAGGCGTTAATTAACGTTAAATTAACTACGACAATTATGTTAATTATAACGTAAGAGGTGCATCACGACCAGTTGGCGGAGCAAAACACAGCTGGAACTCCCATTCCTGAATAGGCTATTAGATAACCATTCGTAAGTACACACACAAAAACCTAGATAGGTTAGGCAGTGATGTGGTGGAGGCAGACTCTATACATAGTTTCAAATGTAAATATAATCAAGCCCAGTAGGCTCAGGAATCTATACACCGGTTGATCAACAGTTGCGAGGTGGGGCCAAAGAGCCAGAGCTCTTTGCACAACCAGGTGAGCACACACACACATGCGGACATTAACACTCCCAAAATAGCCAACAGCAACAACAACCACGAAAACATATACAAGGACAGCAGCAGGTACTTGATGCGTCAACACCACCACCAACAATACAATGAAACAGCAATTGTACCAGCAAACACAGTCACAACAGCATCTGTACCAGCAAGCACAGCCACAACAGCAACTGTACCAGCAAGCACAGCCACAACAGCAACTGTACCAGCAAACACAGTCACAACAGCAACTGTACCAACAAGTACAGCCACAACAGCAACTGTACCAGCAAACACAGCCACAACAGCAACTGTACCAGCAAACACAGCCACAACAGCAACTGTACCAGCAAACACAGTCACAACAGCAACTGTACCAGCAAACACAGCCACAACAGCAACTGTACCAGCAAACACAGCCACAACAGCATCTGTACCAGCAAACACAGCCACAACAGCATCTGTACCAGCAAGTACAGCCACATCAGCATCTGTACCAGCAAGTACAGCCACAACAGCATCTGTACCAGCAAACACAGTCACAACAGCAACTGTACCAGCAAACACAGCCACAACAGCATCTGTACCAGCAAACACAGCCACAACAGCATCTGTACCAGCAAACACAGCCACAACAGCATCTGTACCAGCAAGTACAGCCACAACAGCATCTGTACCAGCAAACACAGTCACAACAGCAACTGTACCAGCAAACACAGCCACAACAGCATCTGTACCAGCAAACACAGCCACAACAGCATCTGTACCAGCAAACACAGCCACAACAGCATCTGTACCAGCAAACACAGTCACAACAGCATCTGTACCAGCAAACACAGTCACAACAGGAACTGTACCAGCAAACACAGCCACAACAGCAACTGTACCAGCAAACACAGTCACAACAGCAACTGTACCAGCAAACACAGCCACAACAGCATCTGTACCAGCAAACACAGTCACAACAGCATCTGTACCAGCAAACACAGTCACAACAGCAACTGTACCAGCAAACACAGCCACAACAGCAACTGTACCAGCAAACACAGTCACAACAGCAACTGTACCAGCAAACACAGCCACAACAGCAACTGTACCAGCAAACACAGCCACAACAGCATCTGTACCAGCAAACACAGTCACAACAGCATCTGTACCAGCAAACACAGTCACAACAGCAACTGTACCAGCAAACACAGCCACAACAGCAACTGTACCAGCAAACACAGTCACAACAGCAACTGTACCAGCAAACACAGCCACAACAGCAACTGTACCAGCAAACACAGTCACAACAGCAACTGTACCAGCAAACACAGCCACAACAGCAACTGTACCAGCAAACACAGCCACAACAGCATCTGTACCAGCAAACACAGTCACAACAGCAACTGTACCAGCAAACACAGTCACAACAGCAACTGTACCAGCAAACACAGCCACAACAGCAACTGTACCAGCAAACACAGCCACAACAGCATCTGTACCAGCAAACACAGCCACAACAGCAACTGAACCAGCAAACACAGCCACAACAGCAACTGTACCAGCAAACACAGTCACAACAGCAACTGTACCAGCAAACACAGCCACAACAGCATCTGTACCAGCAAACACAGCCACAACAGCATCTGTACCAGCAAACACAGTCACAACAGCATCTGTACCAGCAAACACAGTCACAACAGCATCTGTACCAGCAAACACAGCCACAGCAGCATCTGTACCAGCAAACACAGTCACAACAGCAACTGTACCAGCAAACACAGTCACAACAGCAACTGTACCAGCAAACACAGCCACAACAATAACAACAGCTGTACCAACAAACACAGCCACAACAGCATCTGTACCAGCAAACACAGCCACAACAATAACAACAGCTGTACCAACAAACACAGCCACAACAGCTGTACCAACAAACACAGCCACAACAGCAACTGTACCAGCAAACACAGCCACAACAGCAACTGTACCAGCAAACACAGCCACAACAACATCTGTACCAGCAAACACAGCCACAACAGCAACTGTACCAGCAAACACAGCCACAACAATAACAACAGCTGTACCAACAAACACAGCCACAACAGCAACTGTACCAGCAAACACAGCCACAACAATAACAACAGCTGTACCAACAAACACAGCCACAACAGCTGTACCAACAAACACAGCCACAACAATAACAACAGCTGTACCAACAAACACAGCCACAACAGCAACTGTACCAGCAAACACAGCCACAACAGCAACTGTACCAGCAAACACTGCCACAACAGCAACTGTACCAGCAAACACAGCCACAACAGCAACTGTACCAGCAAACACAGTCACAACAGCATCTGTACCAACAAACACAGCCACAAGAGCATCTGTACCAGCAAACACAGCCACAACAATAACAACAGCTGTACCAACAAACACAGCCACCACCACAACATCACCTGTAACAACAACACTTGTAACAACAAATGCCTACCTTAGTTAGTTAGTAGTATGACTAGCCTAGTTAGTAATATGCCGACCATCTTGGCTTTAGACACTTGAGTTATCCTGGGTGTGGCATGCCTGCCTCGACCATTCTCACTCTGTTTACTCTTGTTCTTAAGAGATCTTAGTCATCATTACGTCTCTGCTGAGTTGTTTACTAAGCTATTTCTGTTGATACACACACACACACACACACACACACACACACACACACACACACACACACACACACACACACACACACATACACACATACACACACACATACACACATACACACACACATATATATATATATACATTATATATATATATATATATATATATATATATATATATATATATATATATATATATATATATATATATATATATATATATATATATATATAAGGCATAACTCTCCTAAACACGAGAGTCAAGTATACAACTTTAGAACACAACAGCAACAGTCTCCTGGTGGGAAAGTGTTCTAAAGTTATATATATATATATATATATATATATATATATATATATATATATATATATATATATATATATATATATATATATATATATTTATATTATCCTGGAGTTTTGGTTGTCAACCCAAACGACCAAAATTAATGTGGTATTTACCCTCGATATAAAAAAATTAAAAAAATACAAAAATTACAAAATAACATTACAATAATTGGTCGAGTCTTAACTGTTGTAGTTGATGAAGCCAGGACCGGCGTGTCGAGTACCAGGCTTCTTTCTAGAGGAGTTATAATGGGTTACTTGCAGCGGCTGATGTGCACACCATTCACCAGCCTGGAATGTAACCTCGCATTAGCACTCTTTGATAATAATACAAATGTGTGCCGTAATTAGGTACTGCCACTTTTATTATAAGCTTCGGCCTAGCTTATTTATCACTAAGTATATATATATATATATATATATATATATATATATATATATATATATATATATATATATATATATATATATATATATATATATATATATATATATATATATATATATATATATATAGATATACACAAATTTAAATAGCTTAAATTTTATATTTTGATTACTTTGGGCTCGACAGCCCTCGTCTTAACTACTTTCATTGTTTTTTAGGGGGTTAGTGTTTTTGGTAAGAATTAAATAGAATTCCAAAAAGCTAAACAGTGACTATTTAAGATTTATGTGGTGTAAACATTAGGATTTATGTGGTGTACACATTAGGATTTATGTGGTGTAAACATTAGGATTTATGTGGTGTAAACATTAGGATTTATGTGGTGTAAACATTAGGATTTATGTGGTGTAAACATTAGGATTTATGTGGTGTAAACATTAGGATTTATGTGGTGTAAACATTAGGATTTATGTGGTGTACACATTAGGATTTATGTGGTGTAAACATTAGGATTTATGTGGTGTAAACATTAGGATTTATGTGGTGTAAACATTAGGATTTATGTGGTGTAAACATTAGGATTTATGTGGTGTAAACATTAGGATTTATGTGGTGTAAACATTAGGATTTATGTGGTGTAAACATTAGGATTTATGTGGTGTAAAAATTAGGATTTATGTGGTGTAAAAATTAGGATTTATGTGGTGTAAACATTAGGATTTATGTGGTGTAAACATTAGGATTTATGTGGTGTAAACATTAGGATTTATGTGGTGTAAACATTAGGATTTATGTGGTGTAAACATTAGGATTTATGTGGTGTAAACATTAGGATTTATGTGGTGTAAACATTAGGATTTATGTGGTGTAAACATTAGGATTTATGTGGTGTAAACATTAGGATTTATGTGGTGTAAACATTAGGATTTATGTGGTGTAAACATTAGGATTTATGTGGTGTAAACATTAGCATTTATGTGGTGTAAACATTTTGTGGTGTAAACATTAGCATTTTGTGGTGTAAACATTAGCATTTTGTGGTGTAAACATTAGGATTTATGTGGTGTAAACATTAGCATTTTGTGGTGTAAACATTAGGATTTATGTGGTGTAAACATTAGGATTTATGTGGTGTAAACATTAGCATTTTGTGGTGTAAACATTAGGATTTATGTGGTGTAAACATTAGGATTTATGTGGTGTAAACATTAGCATTTATGTGGTGTAAACATTAGGATTTATGTGGTGTAAACATTAGCATTTTGTGGTGTAAACATTAGGATTTATGTGGTGTAAACATTAGCATTTTGTGGTGTAAACATTAGGATTTATGTGGTGTAAACATTAGCATTTTGTGGTGTAAACATTAGCATTTATGTGGTTTAAACATTAGCATTTATGTGGGGTAAACATTAGGATTTATGTAGTGTAAACAGAGACGGGACTGGTGGCGACAGTGAAGGCGTCAGTATAGGCTTGATGCATTGCGTTTATGCTTTTTGTTGTCACTGCTTCTCCTCTTCTCTATTATTATAAACAATCCTACACCTTAATAACAATAACGAGGCACAAGCAGTTGTTACAAAATTAATATTAATAGTTTCTGGCTTATAAACTTCCGTTTAAGCACAAGGGACATCTTCGCTTGGCAATGTTTACAATCTCTCTGGCTAGCGTCGTCTCCCCCGGTGTTCGTGAGACAAGTAGCCGTCTACACCTCTGGCTAGCGTCGTCTCCCCCGGTGTTCGTGAGACAAGTAGCCGTCTACACCTCTGGCTAGCGTCGTCTCCCCCGGTGTTCATGAGACAAGTAGCCGTCTACACCTCTGGCTAGCGTCGTCTCCCCCGGTGTTCGTGAGACAAGTAGCCGTCTACACCTCTGGCTAGCGTCGTCTTCCCCGGTGTTCGTGAGACAAGTAGCCGTCTACACCTCTGGCTAGCGTCGTCTCCCCCGGTGTTCGTGAGACAAGTAGCCGTCTACACCTCTGGCTAGCGTCGTCTCCCCCGGTGTTCGTGAGACAAGTAGCCGTCTACACCTCTGGCTAGCGTCGTCTCCCCCGGTGTTCGTGAGACAAGTAGCCGTCTACACCTCTGGCTAGCGTCGTCTTCCCCGGTGTTCGTGAGACAAGTAGCCGTCTACACCTCTGGCTAGCGTCGTCTCCCCCGGTGTTCGTGAGACAAGTAGCCGTCTACACCTCTGGCTAGCGTCGTCTCCCCCGGTGTTCGTGAGACAAGTAGCCGTCTACACCGGATTCACGAAATATTTATATTTTCGACACGCTATTCTTAATTTTTATAGATAATATTTAGCGGTATGCAGTTATTATTCCTTTCTTTAGGATCATGTTGTCTTTCTTGAATAGTGGTTATATCTTAGTGTTCTTATGAGAATGTGGATTTTCTCATGTTTGGATTCAGACGCCTATAGTGTCGAAAACGGCTCGGATTGCAGTTGTTGTTGTTGTTGTTAGAGGAGGAAGCCTCGTGGATCTGTTCTATATATACAGCTTAGGTCGACTGCTAGCAGCCGTGGAGTGAGGACGTTTACCGACCCTCCGTGGCTGTTGGAGTTGTTTACTGTTTTGGTCGCCAGGTGTTGTGGGCGTCTTTGCCCTACCAGTTTTGTTGCCTGCCTAGCTGCGTTGACGTGGCAGTGCTGACATGGGGGCCATCTTCCTCCTGTTCAGCGTGTGAACTCCGTGGGCCTGGAGTTCACTTGTAAGGCTGGTTATCCGACCATCGAGATGGTGATGTGTGACATGCTTCGTGTCCCGGTGGAAGCTGTTTACGGTGTGGAGCTAGTTACGGGCATGGGGGAGGACGAGTACCGGGACTTCCTCCGTCGGTACGAGGGGCGTACGTTGCCGTTGCCAGACGATGCCGGCTCTGTGGCGATTTCGGACCGCAGTGGTGCCCTGACTTATGTCAGTGTCCATGGTGCGCCCCTGGAGTTCCCTGATGACCTCCTCCGGCGTTACTTCGGGGGTTTTGGTACTGTTGTCAGCGTGCGGGTGAACACGCTCTCCTCGGGGCGGTATGCTGGGAGGCGTACAAACATTCCCACGTTGGGGATGCGCCTGCGGTCGGATATACCTTCTTCTGTCCGGCTTATGGGGTACTACGTCCGGGTGTATTATGGCCGGCAGCCTCGTACCTGTTTCCGGTGTGGCCTGTTGGGGCATCAGGCTGCCGGGTGCTCTGAGGCCCCTGCTGCTCCTGTCAACTTGTTCCGCGACGAGGATTTCCCGCCGCTCCCTCTGGAGGCAGTCTCCGGTGATGTTGATGAGGTGGTGCGCGTCCCGTCTGCTGCTGCAGCTTCCCGGCGGCGCCTGCCGTTCCTCCGGTTGTTGCCGTCCCTCCTCCGGTTGTTGCCGTCCCTCCTCCGGTTGTTGCCGTCCCTCCTCCGGTTGTTGCCGTCCCTCCTCCGGTTGTTGCCGTCCCTCCTCCGGTTGTTGCCGTCCCTCCTCCGGTTCTTGAGGTACCGTCGGTTGGTCTGCCTGATCCTGTCGCTGTCCCAGCTGCTCCCGTGGCCCTCCCTGGAGCTCCCTGTGTGATGTCACTGTCTTCTTCCTCGTCTTCTGATGCTGCGCCTGGCCCTGTGTCCGTGACTCGGGTCCCGGATGTGCTGGGGTGGCTGCGGAGCCTCCTGCTGTGTGTGGCCCGGTTCCCCCTGTGGTAGAGGCTGCTGCCGTCCTGGCATCGGTTCCTTCGGCTCGTGGTACCCATGTTTCTGGGTCACTTACCGGCTGTGACGATATCCGGCCGGTGCTCAAACGTTCCCGGCGTTCGTCTTCTTCCTGGGCCGACGTTGGTGACTTCAGTGACTGTGGGGCTTCAGATGTTGACAGTGTGGATACGGATGCGTCGATGTCTCCGCGGTTCGTGGTGGCGGAGGTCCATGTGCTTGCTGGTGCTGGTGCCTGTGTCTCGGACGTGCCTTCGGTTCCTTCTCCGCCGGGGGACTCTCCACAGTGGGGGGTGGTGGCTCCCGCTGCCAGGGATGGTGTGGACTCTGGTGCTGGGCGTGGCCTGGTGGTGACGTTACGGAAGGATGCGCGCCGTCCGGGTTCCCTGCTGTCGTCTGGTGGTGTGCCCGGGGCCGCGGGTACCCCTGTGGTGCGGGTGCGCGTTGGGGCCCTGGGGGACGTGTTGCCGGCGTCTGTGATGCCACCGGGTCACTGGTCGAAGATTGCCGAGTTACTGCTGTCTGACGGACCGGAGTGCTTTCATGGTGGGCAAGTTCCCTTCCTGTGGGGGCGAGTGGCGACTTCTCGCCTCATGAGTTCTACCATCTGGGTCCCCAGTTTGCAGGTGTTTGTTGCCCCGGTTACAGATGTTATGGCGTCCCCGGTGGATGGACAGGACCCTTGGCAATGGGTGCTCTGGGAGGCGTTCAATGTAAGATTCCCGCGGGCCAAGTTCCCGGGCAAGTATGTGTTCTGATTTCCTGTGTATTTGCTCTATGACATGCTGTGTGCCCTTCTGGCTGTTTGTTTGCCCTGTTCTATTATGTGCTTCTGCCTCTCCCTTTGTGCGTAGCTTTGTCGTGTGGCATATTAGTTTCTAGTGCTTGGCGTCACTCGTTTCGCGTCTTAGCTTGGCGTTTCGCCTTTTCTGGCTTTGCGATTCACCCTTCACGGGTACGCCGGGGCGCATCCGATCCCACGATCGTCGTCGCCCCTAACTCAACAACAACAACATATATACAGCTTAAACCACGTGGTCTCTCTTCCTTCCAGTCATCTGTAGATATAAACCTACAATTCCTGTATAACAGGCTATGTGTTTTGTTTACATATATATGTGTGTGTGCGTAACTACCTAAATGTACTTACATGACGAGAGCTACGCTCGTGGTGTCCAGTCTGGATTTATATTACAATAAATGTATAACTTGAGAATAATTTCTGTTTAGGACAAAGGTTCATTTCCCTGTTTGTCAGTAGGCTATCACTGAAACCGTAATATGCTTTCGGACCATCGCAAATACTTAGATAACTACCGAGGTGGTCTGAGAGGGCGGTTCGTGTATGCTTCCCAGTGTGTATGTGCGGGCGTACGTATGTGCTGGAATGCGTCTATTACGCCCGAGTGTTTATTGATGAACACTCATGGGTTTGGCGGTGCTATGAGTCCATGGAAGGGTATGAGTATGTGGGCGGCATGAGTGTGTTGGCCAAATATGAGTGTGTGTGTATGTGTACCTCACGAGTGTCATGAGGCATAGGAGCGTGGGTGACACAGGCTCGCAGACTGCACATGTGCCTGTGCAGCATACTCATATGGGAAGCATTGACGTGAGGGCTTCATACACACGTCACACACACACACCTGCTAGCGGCATACAAGTGTGTGTGAGGCACTCAGATGTAGGGAGGGGAGGTGAGTGCCACTGGCCTCAGATGGCAGATGAGGAGTTATGAGGAAAGGGCAGATGAGTGGGGGGGTCCTGGAGTGAAGAGGCAGGTGGATGAGGATGAAAGTGTAGGTGGATGAGGTGGAAGGGGAGGGGGTGAGGGGAAACTACTGTGGACCCTCTCACCTGCTGACATTTCACACCAACCTCCACCCACTCACTCACCCCTCTCACAGTCCATTCACTCTCACTCACCCTCTCTTACAGTCCAATCACTCTCACTCACCCTCTCTCACAGTCCCCTCACTCTCACTCACCCTCTCTCACAGTTCTCTCACTCACCCCCCAAAACCACATATTTCTAAACACCCAGCCTCATATGTACCAATATCACATGCCACACCCGTCATCTCACACATCATCGTCATTTCCCCCCCCCCCCTAGTATCTGTGGTCCTCCACACCTACATGATCTCCCACACTGGCACCAACACCCACACCTGTGTCTCCTCCCACACCTGGGTGACCCACACTAACCTGAGACAAAGCCTTTAACAGCCGCGTGGTGAGACAGTCGGAGTGGCTGTAGGCGGCCCAGCTCCTCCCCCCCCCCCCCACACTCATGACAGACAGCTCAGTAATCTCAACATATCCACCAAAACAATAATTTATTGCAAATAAGGAAAGCAATAGAAAATTAGGAAGAATCAACAGGACCAACAAAAAACGAAATTGGTTTGCTGTTTATGCAAATGGTAGGCACCCACAAACCTTCACGCCGTTTTCTATGACACGGAGTAAAGTAATGAGTCATTTATAGTCTATAGATTCTAAGTACAACATTATGAAAAGTCTTGTTACTTCTAATGAGATAACTAGGCCTTTTTATGAGGGAAAATGGGTAAGGGTAGAACTAATTATTTTGAAAAGTTCATTGGGCGGAGTTGTTAGAATAGTGTTGTGAGGGGGAAGAGGCTACTGGAGACATTTTCCATGTCTGCTACAAGTACATCTGTGGCTGCACATCTCATCCTTACATTGACGCTTGTCTTTAAGGCCTAAGGCCTATCTGCAAGGTTCTTAAGGTGACCACAAGTATACTGGACTAAAGTATACTCTCAGTATACAGCAAAAAAGGGGAGTTATACTTCTCAGTGTATATATATATATCCACGTCTATCGTTATGGTGTATTTTTAGACCGTTAAATAATTAAATTTTAAATCCCTACCTCCTTTCAAATTTGAACCATGACGGTTAACGGTATTGTCAACCGTCAAATAATTCAATTTCAAATGTCTTCCCGCTACTTGTTCTATTTGGGTGTTGGTGTCCATGCTTCTAATATTGCTGGGTTTGGTTCACACAGTTTAGCCACTACACCAAAATAAAAGTGGTTTGGAAGAGCTACAGTTGTATTTTAAACTTTATCTTATATATATTTTAAGGTGTGGAGTCTCTTGGGGCCTCTATCTCTTTCACTCTTCACGCTGAAGCTGTCTTTGTTCCTTCATGCTAAAGCAGTTTTTGTTTCTTGGCGCTGAAGCTGTCTTTGTTCCTTCGTGCTGAAGCTGTTTTTGTTTCTTGACGCTGAAGCTGTTTTTGTTTCTTGACGCTGAAGCTGTTTTTGTTTCTTGACGCTGAAGCTGTTTCTTCACGCTAAAACAGTCTGTCTTTCACCCTATTATTTGTTTTGTATAACCTTTTACTAGCAAATGCTACCAATAATTAAGTCTTAATTTCCTTCAAATATATGTTTTTAAGCAATGATTATTATGCATGGCAATGGGGAAAAAGTATGGCAATAGGGTAAAAAAGTATGGCAATGGGGGTAAAAAAGTATGGCAATGGGGCTAAAAATGCATGTGAATGGGTAAAACAGTGTTGGTAAACTCATGGCAATGTTGCAAACAATTATACTAAGATGGTTTTATGCTGTTGCATCTGCCACGAGCTGTGTTGCCCTCAGCCTGGACCTGCGTGGGGGGGGGGGGTGGGGAGGGGGTCTTTAAGGTCACTAAGACAGTCTTTACTAAGTCTTGGATGGACGGTGTCCAGTTCAGCCTTAAGTGAGTCAGCCTTTTGGATGACGCCAGCAGCCAGTGAGTCATATTAGAGTCGTAGATTAACGCCCATACGCACACACACACAGCCGGTGGCCGAGTGGACAGCACGCTGGACACGTGATCGTGTGGTTGCGGGTTCGATCCCGGGAGCCGGCGAGAAACGATGGGCAGAGTTTCTTTTACCCTGAATGCCTCTGTTACCTAGCAGTAAATAGGTACCTGGGAGTTAGACAGCTGCTACGGGCTGCTTCCTGTGTGTGTGTGTGTGTGTGTGTGTGTGTACTCACCTAGTTGTGTTTGCGGGGGTTGAGCTCTGGCTCTTTGGTCCCGCCTCTCAACCGTCAATCAACAGGTGTACATATTCCTGAGCCTATTGGGCTCTATCATATCTACACTTGAAACTGTGTATGGAGTCAGCCTCCACCACATCACTTCCTAATGCATTCCATTTGTCAACCACTCTGACACTAAAAAAGTTCTTTCTAATATCTCTGTGGCTCATTTGGGCACTCAGTTTCCACCTGTGTCCCCTTGTGCATGTGCCCCTTGTGTTAAATAGCCTGTCTTTATCTACCTTATCAATTCCCTTGAGAATCTTGAATGTGGTGATCATGTCCCCCCTAACTCTTCTGTCTTCCAACACTGTGTGTGTGTGTGTGTGTGTGTGTGTGTGTGTGTGTGTGTGTGTGTGTGTGTGTGTGTGTGTGTGTGTGTGTGTGTGTGTGTGTGTGTGTGTGTGTATGTGTGTGTGTGTGTGTGCGCATAAGAGGCTGGTACATAAGCTGGAGAGACAGGCAGGTGTAGCTGGTAAGGTGCTCCAGTTAATAAGGGATTATCTAAGCAATAGGAAGCAGAGAGTCACGGTGAGGGGTGAGACCTCTGATTGGCCTGAAGTCACCAGTGGAGTCCCACAGGGCTCTGTACTCGGTCCTATCTTGTTTCTGATATATGTAAATGATCTCCCGGAGGGTATCGATTCATTTCTCTCAATGTTTGCGGACGCTGCTAAAATTATGAGAAGGATTAAAACCAAAGAGGACTTTTTGAGGTTTCAAGAAGAACTAGACAAGCTGAAGGAATGGTCGAACAAATGGTTGTTAGAGTTTAACCCAACCAAATGTAATGTAATGGAGATAGGTGTAGGGAGCAGGAGGCCAGATACAAGGTATCATCTGGGAGAGGAAATTCTTCAGAAGTCAAAGAAGGAAAAAGACTTGGGGGTTGATATCACGCCAGACCTGTCTCCTGCAGCACATATCAAGAGGATAACATCAGCGGTATATGCCAGGCTGGCCAACATACGAACGGCATTCAGAAACTTGTGTAAAGAATCATTCAGAACTTTGTATACCACATAAGTCAGGCCAATCCTGGAGTATGCAGCCCCAGCATGGAGTCCATATCTAGTCAAGGATAAGACTAAACTGGAAAAGGTTCAAATGTGTGCCACCAGACTAGTACCCGAGCTGTGAGGTATGAGCTACGAGGAGAGACTATGGGAATTAAACCTCACTTCGCTGGAAGACAGAAGAGTTAAGGGGGACATGATCACCACATTCAAGATTCTGAAGGGAATTGATAGGGTAGATAAAGACAGTCTATTTAACACAAGGGGACACAGGTGGAAACTGAGTGCCCAAATGAGCCACAGAGATATTAGAAAGAACTTTTTTAGTGTCAGAGTGGTTGACAAATGGAATGCATTAGGAGGTGATGTGGTGGAGGCTGACTCCATACACAGTTTCAAGTGTAGATATGATAGAGCCCAATAGGCTCAGGAATCTGTACACCTGTTGATTGACGGTTGAGAGGCGGGACCAAAGAACCAGAGCTCAACCCCGCAAACACAACTAGGTGAGTACAACTAGGTGAGTACAACTAGGTGAGTACACACACACACACACACACACACACACACACAAACACACGTCAGTTAGCCTAAATTCTCCAATATTCATTCATAAAACTGCCTCACGGGACTGCAACCTTATCAAACAAAGCTGTCAGGTATTTCTGTCAACACAAATTAACAACTTCACATATCAATCATTGCAACTGTTGATAAATAGACACTAACTAACCTTGCTATGAGATATAAATACAAGTGCCAAATTTGATTCAGAAGGCAACTCCAGCGTGGCCTAGTCGGATAGAACAAGTTCCTAATCCGGATAGATCTGCGTTCGAGCCTGTCGGAACGGTTGCAAGTACAGGGCACAGATTTCTCTGTGTGTCCCCTCCTGTAGGAGCATCAGTTTCGATAGATTCTCTGGATAGCCGAAGATTGATTGACCGACTCCTTGGAATGTGGGGAAGGGTTGAAGTCCGGGGGGCCACGGACGGATACCTGGATCCACTGACCTCGGGCAGGTCTTTCAATCCACCTGGATTTCAGGTGGGGAGAAGGGAGGCAATTTGGGTCGACACAAATAGCTTCCTGGACCCAAAACCCCTTGGATACACGGACACGGACACTCACACGGACACTCATGGACTCTGACACGAACCGAAGGTTCGTGTCAGATAATAAGAAGGGAGTTGATAATATAATAAGGTTGATAATATAATAAGATAATATAATAATATAATAAGGTTGTATAATAATAATATAATATATAATAATAATAATAATAATAATATAATATAATAATATAATATATAATAATAATAATAATATAATAATAATATAATAATAATAATAATAATATAATAACATAATTAGGTTGGTTAGGTTGGTTGGTTCGGTTAGGTTGCTCAGGTTAGGTTGCTCAGGTTAGGTTAGGTTAGGTTAGGTTAGGTTAGGTTAGGTTAGGTTAGGTTGCTCAGGTTAGGTTGCTCAGGTTAGGTTGCTCAGGTTAGGTTGCTCAGGTTAGGTTGCTCAGGTTAGGTTGCTCAGGTTAGGTTGCTCAGGTTAGGTTGCTCAGGTTAGGTTGCTCAGGTTAGGTTGGTTAGGTTGGTTGGTTAGGTTTCTTGGTTAGGTTGGTTGGTTAGATAGCTTACGTTGGTTAGGTTGGTTGGTTAGGTTAGTTGGTTAGGTTGCTTGGTTAGGTTAGATAGCTTAAGTTGGTTGGTTAGGTTAGTTAGGTTGGTTGGTTGGTTAGGTTAGTTGGTTAGGTTAGATTGCTTAGGTTGGTTAGGTTGGTTGGTTAGGTTAGATAGCTTAAGTTGGTTGGTTAGGTTTGTTAGGTTGGTTGGTTGGTTAGGTTAGATTGCTTAGGTTGGTTAGGTTAGGTTGGTTGGTTGGTTGGTTAGGTTAGGTTAGGGTGGTTGGTTAGGTTAGGTTAGGTTGGTTGGTTAGGTTAGATAGCTTAGGTTGGTTGGTTAGGTTAGATAGCTTAGGTTGGTTGGTTAGGTTGGTTGGTTAGGTTCCTTGGTTAGGTTGGTTGGTTAGGTTGGTTGGTTAGGTTGCTTGGTTAGATTAGATAGCTTAGGTTGGTTGGTTAGGTTGGTTGGTTGGTTAGGTTGGTTTGGTTAGGTTGGTTAGGTTGGTTGGTTAGGTTGGTTGGTTGGTTAGGTTGGTTGGTTAGGTTGGTTGGTTGGTTAGGTTGGTTTGGTTAGGTTGGTTGGTTGGTTAGGTTGGTTTGGTTAGGTTGGTTAGGTTGGTTGGTTAGGTTGGTTGGTTGGTTAGGTTGGTTAGGTTGGTTGGTTGGTTAGGTTAGGTTAGGTTAGGTTAGGTTAGTTTGGTTGGTTAGGTTAGGTTGGTTAGGTTAGGTTGGTTGGTTAGGTTAGGTTAGATAGCTTAGGTTGGTTGGTTAGGTTAGATAGCTTAGGTTGGTTGGTTAGGTTAGATAGCTTAGGTTGGTTGTTTAGGTTGGTTTGTTAGGTTGGTTAGGTTGGTTGGTTGGTTGGTTAGTTTGGTTGGTTGGTTAGGTTAGGTTGGTTAGGTTAGGTTGGTTAGGTTAGGTTGCTTAGGTTGGTTGCTTAGGTTGGTTGCTTAGGTTGGTTACGTTGGTTAGGTTGGTTGGTTACATTGGTTAGGTTGGTTGGTTGGTTAGGTTAGTTGGTTAGGTTAGGTTGGGTTTGTTGGTTAGGTTGCTTGGTTAGGTTGGTTGGTTAGGTTGCTTGGTTAGGTTGCTTGGTTAGGTTGGTTGGTTAGGTAGCTTGGTTAGGTTGCTTGGTTAGGTTTGATAGCTTAGGTTGGTTGGTTAGGTTAGATAGCTTAGGTTGGTTGGTTAGGTTAGATAGCTTAGGTTGGTTGGTTAGGTTAGATAGCTTAGGTTAGTTGGTTAGGTTAGATAGCTAAGGTTGGTTGGATAGGTTGGTTGGTTAGGTTAGATAGCTTAGGTTGGTTGGTTAGGTTGGTTGGTTAGTTAGGTTGGTTTGTTAGGTTGGTTAGGTTGGTTGGTTGGTTAGGTTGGTTGGTTGGTTGCTTAGGTTGGTTGGTTAGGTTAGGTTACGTAGGTTAGGTTGGTTGGTTAGGTTAGTTAGGTTGGTTGGTTAGGTTAGATAGCTTATGTTGGTTAGGTTGGTTGGTTAGTTAGATAGCTTAGGTTGGTTAGGTTGGTTGATTGGTTAGGTTCCTTGGTTAGGTTGGTTGGTTAGGTTGCTTGGTTAGGTTGGTTGGTTAGGTTGCTTGGTTAGGTTGGTTGGTTAGGTTGCTTGGTTAGGTTGGTTGGTTAGGTTGCTTGGTTAGGTTGGTTGGTTAGGTTGCTTGGTTAGATTAGATAGCTTAGGTTGGTTGGTTGGTTGGTTAGGTTAGGTTGGTTGGTTAGGTTGGTTGGTTGGTTAGGTTGGTTTGGTTAGGTTGGTTAGGTTGGTTGGTTGGTTAGGTTAGGTTAGGTTAGTTTGTTAGTAGTTTAGTAGTAGTTTAGGTTAGTAGTGAATAAGGAGACAGATTGAGGTAAAAAAATTTCAGAAACGGTTGGGCACTTCCATGCCGACTTGACCCTGGCGGGCCAGATCGTCCATCCCTCTTGCTTTAGGTGGTTAGGTTAGGGCACAGTCAGCGCGCTCCTGGCTGGCTGGCGGTTGTGGGGTGGTGGTCCCCCCTGGGGTCCCGGGGCGACCACCACCCATGGTGTACCTGAGGAACTGGTGCCCTATCCTAACCTGTTTTTTGTTACTTTTTGTCGCCTTGCTTTAAGATGAGTCTATTGCCTCAAGAAGGGGGTCTCTACTTATGAGAGGTACCGAGGATGAATGTTCAATAGTTGGAAACCAAAAAATACACTGGTGAAAGGCGTATAAACGTTTTTGGAGTATTTTAATGGCATGAGCAAAAATTTCCCGATTTGTCCCGGGGGTGTTACGAGAGTACTACGGTATCAATTTGGGGGCCCTTACTTTTGAATGGATCAGAGGGTGAATGTTCAATAGATTCAAACCAAGAAACGCAGTTGAAAGCGAATATAGAAGTTTTTGGAGTACTTTAATGAGGCTATGACTGAATAGTATAGGGAGTCCTTGGGCACAGCTCCATTTTCTGTAATGGTCAGAGGTGGATAGGAGGTCAGAGGGGCTTAGGTTAGTTAGGTTAGGTTGGTTAGGTTAGGTTGGTTGGTTAGGTTAGGTTAGATAGCTTAGGTTGGTTGGTTAGGTTAGATAGCTTAGGTTAGTTGGTTAGGTTAGATAGCTTAGGTTGGTTAGTTAGGTTGGTTTGTTAGGTTGGTTAGGTTGGTTGGTTGGTTAGTTTGGTTGGTTGGTTAGGTTAGGTTGGTTAGGTTAGGTTGGTTAGGTTAGGTTGGTTAGGTTAGGTTGCTTAGGTTGGTTGCTTAGGTTGGTTGCTTAGGTTGGTTACGTTGGTTAGGTTGGTTGGTTACATTGGTTAGGTTGGTTGGTTACGTTGGTTAGGTTGGTTGGTTGGTTAGGTTAGTTGGTTGGTTAGGTTAGGTTAGGTTGGTTACGTTGATTGGTTACGTTGGTTAGGATGGTTGGTTATGTTGGTTAGGTTAGGTTGGGTTGGTTGGTTGGTTGGTTAGGTTAGGTTAGGTTTGTTGGTTAGGTTGCTTGGTTAGGTTGGTTGGTTAGGTTGCTTGGTTAGGTTGCTTGGTAAGGTTGGTTAGGTAGCTTGGTTAGGTTGCTTGGTTAGGTTAGATAGCTTAGGTTGGTTGGTTAGGTTAGATAGCTTAGGTTGGTTGGTTAGGTTAGATAGCTTAGGTTAGTTGGTTAGGTTAGATAGCTAAGGTTGGTTGGATAGGTTGGTTGGTTAGGTTAGATAGCTTAGGTTGGTTGGTTAGGTTAGATAGCTAAGGTTGGTTGGTTAGTTAGGTTGGTTTGTTAGGTTGGTTAGGTTGGTTGGTTAGGTTAGATAGCTAAGGTTGGTTGGTTAGTTAGGTTGGTTTGTTAGGTTGGTTAGGTTGGTTGGTTGGTTAGGTTGGTTGGTTGGTTGCTTAGGTTGGTTGGTTAGGTTAGGTTACGTTGGTTAGGTTAGGTTACGTTGGTTAGGTTGGTTGGTTAGGTTAGTTAGGTTGGTTGGTTAGGTTAGATAGCTTATGTTGGTTAGGTTGGTTGGTTGGTTGATTGGTTAGGTTCCTTGGTTAGGTTGGTTGGTTAGGTTGGTTGGTTAGGTTGGTTGGTTAGGTTGCTTGGTTAGGTTGGTTGGTTAGGTTGCTTGGTTAGGTTGGTTGGTTAGGTTGCTTGGTTAGGTTGGTTGGTTAGGTTGCTTGGTTAGGTTGGTTGGTTAGGTTGCTTGGTTAGGTTAGATTGCTTAGGTTGGTTGGTTAGGTTAGATAGTTTACGTTGGGTAGGTTGGTTGGTTAGTTAGGTTGGTTGATTAGATTGGTTGGTTAGTTAGGTTGGTTAGGTTGGTTGGTTAGGTTCATTGGTTAAGTTGGTTGGTTGGTTAGGTTGGTTGGTTAGGTTAAGTTGGTTACGTTATTACGTTGGTTAGGTTGGTTGGTTACGTTGGTTAGGATGGTTGGTTACGTTGGTTAGGATGGTTGGTTTCGTTGGTTAGGATGGTTGGTTTCGTTGGTTAGGTTGGTTGGTTAGGTTAGGTTGGTTGGGTTTGTTGGTTAGGTTAGATAGCTTAGGTTGCTTGGTTAGGTTAGATAGCTTAGGTTGCTTGGTTAGGTTAGATAGCTTAGGTTGGTTGGTTAGGTTAGATAGCTAAGGTTGGTTGGATGGGTTGGTTGGTTAAGTTATATAGCTTAGGTTGGTTGGTTAGGTTGGTTGGTTGGTTAGTTAGGTTGGTTTGTTAGGTTGGTTAGGTTGGTTGGTTGGTTGGTTGGTTGGTTAGATTGGTTAGGTTGCTTAGGTTGGTTGCTTAGGTTGGTTATGTTGGTTAGGTTGGTTGGTTACGTTGGTTAGGTTGGTTGGTTACGTTGGTTAGGTTGGTTGGTTACATTGGTTAGGTTGGTTGGTTACATTGGTTAGGTTGGTTGGTTAGGTTGGTTGGTTACGTTGGTTAGGTTGGTTGGTTAGGTTAGGTTGGTTGGTTGGTTGGTTGAGTTAGGTTAGGTTGGTTGCTTAGGTTGGTTGCTTAGGTTGGTTATGTTGGTTAGGTTGGTTGGTTACGTTGGTTAGGTTGGTTAGTTACATTGGTTAGGTTGGTTGGTTACATTGGTTAGGTTGGTTGGTTAGGTTGGTTGGTTAGGTTGGTTGGTTACGTTGGTTAGGTTGGTTGGTTAGGTTAGGTTGGTTGGTTGGTTGGTTGGGTTGGTTGAGTTAGGTTAGGTTGGTTGCTTAGGTTGGTTGCTTAGGTTGGTTACGTTGGTTAGGTTGGTTGGTTACGTTGGTTAGGTTGGTTGGTTACGTTGGTTAGGTTGGTTGGTTACATTGGTTAGGTTGGTTGGTTAGGTTGGTTGCTTAGGTTAGATTGCTTAGGTTGGTTAGGTTGGTTGGTTAGGTTAGATAGCTTAAGTTGGTTGGTTAGGTTTGTTAGGTTGGTTTGTTAGGTTGGTTGGTTAGGTTAGATTGGTTGGTTGGTTGGTTAGGTTAGGTTGGTTGGTTAGGTTAGGTAAGGTTGGTTGGTTAGGTTAGATAGCTTAGGTTGGTTGGTTAGGTTAGATAGCTTAGGTTGGTTGGTTAGGTTGGTTGGTTAGGTTGCTTGGTTAGATTAGATAGCTTAGGTTGGTTGGTTAGGTTGGTTGGTTGGTTGGTTAGGTTGGTTGGTTAGGTTGGTTGGTTGGTTAGGTTGGTTTGGTTAGGTTGGTTAGGTTGGTTGGTTAGGTTGGTTGGTTGGTTAGGTTGGTTTGGTTAGGTTGGTTAGGTTGGTTGGTTGGTTAGGTTAGGTTAGGTTAGGTTAAGTTAGTTTGGTTGGTTAGGTTAGGTTGGTTAGGTTAGGTTGGTTGGTTAGGTTAGGTTAGATAGCTTAGGTTGGTTGGTTAGGTTAGATAGCTTAGGTTGGTTGGTTAGGTTAGATAGCTTAGGTTGGTTGGTTAGGTTGGTTTGTTAGGTTGGTTAGGTTGGTTGGTTGGTTGGTTAGTTTGGTTGGTTGGTTAGGTTAGGTTGGTTAGGTTAGGTTGGTTAGGTTAGGTTGGTTAGGTTAGGTTGCTTAGGTTGGTTGCTTAGGTTGGTTGCTTAGGTTGGTTACGTTGGTTAGGTTAGTTAGGTTGGTTGGTTAGGTTAGATAGCTTATGTTGGTTAGGTTGGTTGGTTAGTTAGATAGCTTAGGTTGGTTAGGTTGGTTAATTGGTTAGGTTCCTTGGTTAGGTTGGTTGGTTAGGTTGCTTTGTTAGGTTGCTTGGTTAGGTTGCTTGGTTAGGTTGGTTGGTTAGGTTGCTTGGTTAGGTTGGTTGGTTAGGTTGCTTGGTTAGGTTGGTTGGTTAGGTTGCTTGGTTAGATTAGATAGCTTAGGTTGGTTGGTTAGGTTGGTTGGTTGGTTGGTTTGGTTGGTTGGTTAGGTTGGTTTTTTGCTTAGGTTGGTTTGGTTAGGTTGGTTAGGTTGGTTGGTTGGTTAGGTTAGGTTAGGTTAGTTTGGTTGGTTAGGTTAGGTTGGTTAGGTTAGGTTGGTTGGTTAGGTTAGGTTAGATAGCTTAGGTTGGTTGGTTAGGTTAGATAGCTTAGGTTGGTTGGTTAGGTTAGATAGCTTAGGTTGGTTGGTTAGGTTGGTTGGTTGGTTAGTTAGGTTGGTTTGTTAGGTTGGTTAGGTTGGTTGGTTGGTTGGTTGGTTAGATTGGTTAGGTTGCTTAGGTTGGTTGCTTAGGTTGGTTATGTTGGTTAGGTTGGTTGGTTACGTTGGTTAGGTTGGTTGGTTACGTTGGTTAGGTTGGTTGGTTACATTGGTTAGGTTGGTTGGTTACATTGGTTAGGTTGGTTGGTTAGGTTGGTTGGTTACGTTGGTTAGGTTGGTTGGTTAGGTTAGGTTGGTTGGTTGGTTGGTTGAGTTAGGTTAGGTTGGTTGCTTAGGTTGGTTGCTTAGGTTGGTTATGTTGGTTAGGTTGGTTGGTTACGTTGGTTAGGTTGGTTAGTTACATTGGTTAGGTTGGTTGGTTACATTGGTTAGGTTGGTTGGTTAGGTTGGTTGGTTAGGTTGGTTGGTTAGGTTGGTTGGTTACGTTGGTTAGGTTGGTTGGTTAGGTTAGGTTGGTTGGTTGGTTGGTTGGGTTGGTTGAGTTAGGTTAGGTTGGTTGCTTAGGTTGGTTGCTTAGGTTGGTTACGTTGGTTAGGTTGGTTGGTTACGTTGGTTAGGTTGGTTGGTTACGTTGGTTAGGTTGGTTGGTTACATTGGTTAGGTTGGTTGGTTAGGTTGGTTGCTTAGGTTAGATTGCTTAGGTTGGTTAGGTTGGTTGGTTAGGTTAGATAGCTTAAGTTGGTTGGTTAGGTTTGTTAGGTTGGTTGGTTAGGTTGGTTGGTTAGGTTAGATTGGTTGGTTGGTTGGTTAGGTTAGGTTGGTTGGTTAGGTTAAGTAAGGTTGGTTGGTTAGGTTAGATAGCTTAGGTTGGTTGGTTAGGTTAGATAGCTTAGGTTGGTTGGTTAGGTTGGTTGGTTAGGTTGCTTGGTTAGATTAGATAGCTTAGGTTGGTTGGTTAGGTTGGTTGGTTGGTTGGTTAGGTTGGTTGGTTAGGTTGGTTGGTTGGTTAGGTTGGTTTGGTTAGGTTGGTTAGGCTGGTTGGTTAGGTTGGTTGGTTGGTTAGGTTGGTTTGGTTAGGTTGGTTAGGTTGGTTGGTTGGTTAGGTTAGGTTAGTTTAGGTTAAGTTAGTTTGGTTGGTTAGGTTAGGTTGGTTAGGTTAGGTTGGTTGGTTAGGTTAGGTTAGATAGCTTAGGTTTGTTGGTTAGGTTAGATAGCTTAGGTTGGTTGGTTAGGTTAGATAGCTTAGGTTGGTTGGTTAGGTTGGTTTGTTAGGTTGGTTAGGTTGGTTGGTTGGCTGGTTAGTTTGGTTGGTTGGTTAGGTTAGGTTGGTTAGGTTAGGTTGGTTAGGTTAGTTTGGTTAGGTTAGGTTGCTTAGTTTGGTTGCTTAGGTTGGTTGCTTAGGTTGGTTACATTGGTTAGGTTGGTTGGTTACATTGGTTAGGTTGGTTGGTTACGTTGGTTAGGTTGGTTGGTTGGTTAGGTTAGTTGGTTAGTTAGGTTAGGTTAGGTTGGTTACGTTGATTGGTTACGTTGGTTAGGATGGTTGGTTATGTTGGTTAGGTTAGGTTGGGTTGGTTGGTTATGTTGGTTAGGTTAGGTTGGGTTTGTTGGTTAGGTTGCTTGGTTAGGTTGGTTGGTTAGGTTGCTTGGTTAGGTTGCTTGGTTAGGTTGGTTGGTTAGGTAGCTTGGTTAGGTTGCTTGGTTAGGTTAGATAGCTTAGGTTGGTTGGTTAGGTTAGATAGCTTAGGTTGGTTGGTTAGGTTAGATAGCTTAGGTTAGTTGGTTAGGTTAGATAGCTAAGGTTGGTTGGATAGGTTGGTTGGTTAGGTTAGATAGCTTAAGTTGGTTGGTTAGGTTAGGTAGCTAAGGTTGGTTGGTTAGGTTGGTTGGTTAGTTAGGTTGGTTTGTTAGGTTGGTTGGTTGGTTGCTTAGGTTGGTTGGTTAGGTTAGGTTACGTTGGTTAGGTTGGTTGGTTAGGTAAGTTAGGTTGGTTGGTTAGGTTAGATAGCTTATGTTGGTTAGGTTGGTTGATTAGTTAGATAGCTTAGGTTGGTTAGGTTGGTTGATTGGTTAGGTTCCTTGGTTAGGTTGGTTGGTTAGGTTGCTTAGTTAGGTTGGTTGGTAAGGTTGGTTGGTTAGGTTGCTTGGTTAGGTTGGTTGGTTAGGTTGCTTGGTTAGGTTGGTTGGTTAGGTTGGTTGGTTAGGTTGCTTGGTTAGGTTGGTTGGTTAGGTTGCTTGGTTAGGTTGGTTGGTTAGGTTGCTTGGTTAGGTTGCTTGGTTAGGTTGGTTGGTTAGGTTGCTTGGTTAGGTTGGTTGGTTAGGTTGCTTGGTTAGGTTGGTTGGTTAGGTTGGTTGGTTAGGTTGCTTGGTTAGGTTGGTTGGTTAGGTTGCTTGGTTAGGTTGGTTGGTTAGGTTGCTTGGTTAGGTTGGTTGGTTGGATGGTTAGGTTGGTTGGTTAGTTAGGTTGGTTTGTTAGGTTGGTTAGGTTGGTTGGTTGGTTAGGTTGGTTGGTTGGTTGCTTAGGTTGGTTGGTTAGGTTAGGTTACGTTGGTTAGGTTAGTTAGGTTGGTTGGTTAGGTTAGATAGCTTATGTTGGTTAGGTTGGTTGGTTAGTTAGATAGCTTAGGTTGGTTAGGTTGGTTGATTGGTTAGGTTCCTTGGTTAGGTTGGTTGGTTAGGTTGCTTTGTTAGGTTGCTTGGTTAGGTTGCTTCGTTAGGTTGGTTGGTTAGGTTGCTTGGTTAGGTTGGTTGGTTAGGTTGCTTGGTTAGGTTGGTTGGTTAGGTTGCTTGGTTAGATTAGATAGCTTAGGTTGGTTGGTTAGGTTGGTTGGTTGGTTGGTTTGGTTGGTTGATTAGGTTGGTTGGTTGCTTAGGTTGGTTTGGTTAGGTTGGTTAGGTTGGTTGGTTGGTTAGGTTAGGTTAGGTTAGTTTGGTTGGTTAGGTTAGGTTGGTTAGGTTAGGTTGGTTGGTTAGGTTAGGTTAGATAGCTTAGGTTGGTTGGTTAGGTTAGATAGCTTAGGTTGGTTGGTTAGGTTAGATAGCTTAGGTTGGTTGGTTAGGTTGGTTTGTTAGGTTGGTTAGGTTGGTTGGTTGGTTGGTTAGTTTGGTTAGTTGGTTAGGTTAGGTTGGTTAGGTTAGGTTGGTTAGGTTAGGTTGGTTAGGTTAGGTTGCTTAGGTTGGTTGCTTAGGTTGGTTGCTTAGGTTGGTTACGTTGGTTAGGTTGGTTGGTTACATTGGTTAGGTTGGTTGGTTACGTTGGTTAGGTTGGTTGGTTGGTTAGGTTAGTTGGTTGGTTAGGTTAGGTTAGGTTGGTTACGTTGATTGGTTACGTTGGTTAGGATGGTTGGTTATGTTGGTTAGGTTAGGTTGGGTTGGTTGGTTGGTTGGTTAGGTTAGGTTAGGTTTGTTGGTTAGGTTGCTTGGTTAGGTTGGTTGGTTAGGTTGCTTGGTTAGGTTGCTTGGTTAGGTTGGTTAGGTAGCTTGGTTAGGTTGCTTGGTTAGGTTAGATAGCTTAGGTTGGTTGGTTAGGTTAGATAGCTTAGGTTGGTTGGTTAGGTTAGATAGCTTAGGTTAGTTGGTTAGGTTAGATAGCTAAGGTTGGTTGGATAGGTTGGTTGGTTAGGTTAGATAGCTTAGGTTGGTTGGTTAGGTTAGATAGCTAAGGTTGGTTGGTTAGTTAGGTTGGTTTGTTAGGTTGGTTAGGTTGGTTGGTTGGTTAGGTTGGTTGGTTGGTTGCTTAGGTTAGGTTACGTTGGTTAGGTTGGTTGGTTAGGTTAATTAGGTTGGTTGGTTAGGTTAGATAGCTTATGTTAATTAGGTTGGTTGGTTAGTTAGATAGCTTAGGTTGGTTAGGTTGGTTGATTGGTTAGGTTCCTTGGTTAGGTTGGTTGGTTAGGTTGCTTGGTTAGGTTGGTTGGTTAGGTTGCTTGGTTAGGTTGGTTGGTTAGGTTGCTTGGTTAGGTTGGTTGGTTAGGTTGCTTGGTTAGGTTGGTTGGTTAGGTTGCTTGGTTAGGTTGCTTGGTTAGGTTGCTTGGTTAGGTTAGATTGCTTAGGTTGGTTGGTTAGGTTAGATAGTTTACGTTGGTTAGGTTGGTTGGTTAGTTAGGTTGGTTAGTTAGGTTGGTTGATTAGGTTGGTTGGTTAGTTAGGTTGGTTGGTTAGGTTCATTGGTTAGGTTGGTTGGTTGGTTAGGTTGGTTGGTTAGGTTAAGTTGGTTACGTTATTACGTTGGTTAGGTTGGTTGGTTACGTTGGTTAGGATGGTTGGTTACGTTGGTTAGGTTGGTTGGTTACGTTGGTTAGGTTGGTTGGTTACATTGGTTAGGTTGGTTGGTTAGGTTTGTTGGTTAGGTTAGATTGCTTAGGTTGGTTAGGTTGGTTGGTTGGTTAGGTTAGGTTGGTTGGTTGGTTGGTTAGGTTAGGTTGGTTGGTTAGGTTAGGTTAGGTTGGTTGGTTAGGTTAGATAGCTTAGGTTGGTTGGTTAGGTTAGATAGCTTAGGTTGGTTGGTTAGGTTGGTTGGTTAGGTTCCTTGGTTAGGTTGGTTGGTTAGGTTGGTTGGTTAGGTTGCTTGGTTAGATTAGATAGCTTAGGTTGGTTGGTTAGGTTGGTTGGTTGGTTGGTTAGGTTGGTTGGTTGGTTAGGTTGGTTGGTTGGTTAGGTTGGTTTGGTTAGGTTGGTTAGGTTGGTTGGTTAGGTTGGTTGGTTGGTTAGGTTGGTTTGGTTAGGTTGGTTAGGTTGGTTGGTTGGTTAGGTTAGGTTAGGTTAGGTTAGGTTAGTTTGGTTGGTTAGGTTAGGTTGGTTAGGTTAGGTTGGTTGGTTAGGTTAGGTTAGATAGCTTAGGTTGGTTGGTTAGGTTAGATAGCTTAGGTTGGTTGGTTAGGTTAGATAGCTTAGGTTGGTTGGTTAGGTTGGTTTGTTAGGTTGGTTAGGTTGGTTGGTTGGTTGGTTAGTTTGGTTGGTTGGTTAGGTTAGGTTGGTTAGGTTAGGTTGGTTAGGTTAGGTTGGTTACGTTAGGTTGCTTAGGTTGGTTGCTTAGGTTGGTTGCTTAGGTTGGTTACGTTGGTTAGGTTGGTTGGTTACATTGGTTAGGTTGGTTGGTTACATTGGTTAGGTTGGTTGGTTGGTTAGGTTAGTTGGTTGGTTAGTTTAGGTTAGGTTGGTTACATTGGTTAGGATGGTTGGTTATGTTGGTTAGGTTAGGTTGGGTTGGTTGGTTATGTTGGTTAGGTTAGGTTGGGTTTGTTGGTTAGGTTGGTTGGTTAGGTTGGTTGGTTAGGTTGCTTGGTTAGGTTGCTTGGTTAGGTTGCTTGGTTAGGTTGCTTGGTTAGGTTGGTTGGTTAGGTAGCTTGGTTAGGTTGCTTGGTTAGGTTAGATAGCTTAGGTTGGTTGGTTAGGTTAGATAGCTTAGGTTGGTTGGTTAGGTTAGATAGCTTAGGTTAGTTGGTTAGGTTAGATAGCTAAGGTTGGTTGGATAGGTTGGTTGGTTAGGTTAGATAGCTTAAGTTGGTTGGTTAGGTTAGGTAGCTAAGGTTGGTTGGTTAGGTTGGTTGGTTAGTTAGGTTGGTTTGTTAGGTTGGTTAGGTTGGTTGGTTGGTTAGGTTGGTTGGTTGGTTGCTTAGGTTGGTTGGTTAGGTTAGGTTACGTTGGTTAGGTTGGTTGGTTAGGTAAGTTAGGTTGGTTGGTTAGGTTAGATAGCTTATGTTGGTTAGGTTGGTTGATTAGTTAGATAGCTTAGGTTGGTTAGGTTGGTTGATTGGTTAGGTTCCTTGGTTAGGTTGGTTGGTTAGGTTGCTTAGTTAGGTTGGTTGGTTAGGTTGGTTGGTTAGGTTGCTTGGTTAGGTTGGTTGGTTAGGTTGCTTGGTTAGGTTGGTTGGTTAGGTTGGTTGGTTAGGTTGCTTGGTTAGGTTGGTTGGTTAGGTTGCTTGGTTAGGTTGCTTGGTTAGGTTGCTTGGTTAGGTTGCTTGGTTAGGTTGCTTGGTTAGGTTGCTTGGTTAGGTTGGTTGGTTAGGTTGCTTGGTTAGGTTGGTTGGTTAGGTTGGTTGGTTAGGTTGCTTGGTTAGGTTGGTTGGTTAGGTTGCTTGGTTAGGTTGGTTGGTTAGGTTGCTTGGTTAGGTTGGTTGGTTGGATGGTTAGGTTGGTTGGTTAGTTAGGTTGGTTTGTTAGGTTGGTTAGGTTGGTTGGTTGGTTAGGTTGGTTGGTTGGTTGCTTAGGTTGGTTGGTTAGGTTAGGTTACGTTGGTTAGGTTAGTTAGGTTGGTTGGTTAGGTTAGATAGCTTATGTTGGTTAGGTTGGTTGGTTAGTTAGATAGCTTAGGTTGGTTAGGTTGGTTGATTGGTTAGGTTCCTTGGTTAGGTTGGTTGGTTAGGTTGCTTTGTTAGGTTGCTTGGTTAGGTTGCTTGGTTAGGTTGGTTGGTTAGGTTGCTTGGTTAGGTTGGTTGGTTAGGTTGCTTGGTTAGGTTGGTTGGTTAGGTTGCTTGGTTAGATTAGATAGCTTAGGTTGGTTGGTTAGGTTGGTTGGTTGGTTGGTTTGGTTGGTTGGTTAGGTTGGTTGGTTGCGTAGGTTGGTTTGGTTAGGTTGGTTGAGTTGGTTGGTTGGTTAGGTTAGGTTAGGTTAGTTTGGTTGGTTAGGTTAGGTTGGTTAGGTTAGGTTGGTTGGTTAGGTTAGGTTAGATAGCTTAGGTTGGTTGGTTAGGTTAGATAGCTTAGGTTGGTTGGTTAGGTTAGATAGCTTAGGTTGGTTGGTTAGGTTGGTTGGTTGGTTAGTTAGGTTGGTTTGTTAGGTTGGTTAGGTTGGTTGGTTGGTTGGTTGGTTAGATTGGTTAGGTTGCTTAGGTTGGTTGCTTAGGTTGGTTATGTTGGTTAGGTTGGTTGGTTACGTTGGTTAGGTTGGTTGGTTACGTTGGTTAGGTTGGTTGGTTACATTGGTTAGGTTGGTTGGTTACATTGGTTAGGTTGGTTGGTTAGGTTGGTTGGTTACGTTGGTTAGGTTGGTTGGTTAGGTTAGGTTGGTTGGTTGGTTGGTTGAGTTAGGTTAGGTTGGTTGCTTAGGTTGGTTGCTTAGGTTGGTTATGTTGGTTAGGTTGGTTGGTTACGTTGGTTAGGTTGGTTAGTTACATTGGTTAGGTTGGTTGGTTACATTGGTTAGGTTGGTTGGTTAGGTTGGTTGGTTAGGTTGGTTGGTTACGTTGGTTAGGTTGGTTGGTTAGGTTAGGTTGGTTGGTTGGTTGGTTGGGTGGGTTGAGTTAGGTTGGGTTGGTTGCTTAGGTTGGTTGCTTAGGTTGGTTACGTTGGTTAGGTTGGTTGGTTACGTTGGTTAGGTTGGTTGGTTACGTTGGTTAGGTTGGTTGGTTACATTGGTTAGGTTGGTTGGTTAGGTTGGTTGCTTAGGTTAGATTGCTTAGGTTGGTTAGGTTGGTTGGTTAGGTTAGATAGCTTAAGTTGGTTGGTTAGGTTTGTTAGGTTGGTTGGTTAGGTTGGTTGGTTAGGTTAGATTGGTTGGTTGGTTGGTTAGGTTAGGTTGGTTGGTTAGGTTAGGTAAGGTTGGTTGGTTAGGTTAGATAGCTTAGGTTGGTTGGTTAGGTTAGATAGCTTAGGTTGGTTGGTTAGGTTGGTTGGTTAGGTTGCTTGGTTAGATTAGATAGCTTAGGTTGGTTGGTTAGGTTGGTTGGTTGGTTGGTTAGGTTGGTTGGTTAGGTTGGTTGGTTGGTTAGGTTGGTTTGGTTAGGTTGGTTAGGTTGGTTGGTTAGGTTGGTTGGTTGGTTAGGTTGGTTTGGTTAGGTTGGTTAGGTTGGTTGGTTGGTTAGGTTAGGTTAGGTTAGGTTAAGTTAGTTTGGTTGGTTAGGTTAGGTTGGTTAGGTTAGGTTGGTTGGTTAGGTTAGGTTAGATAGCTTAGGTTGGTTGGTTAGGTTAGATAGCTTAGGTTGGTTGGTTAGGTTAGATAGCTTAGGTTGGTTGGTTAGGTTGGTTTGTTAGGTTGGTTAGGTTGGTTGGTTGGTTGGTTAGTTTGGTTGGTTGGTTAGGTTAGGTTGGTTAGGTTAGGTTGGTTAGGTTAGGTTGGTTAGGTTAGGTTGCTTAGGTTGGTTGCTTAGGTTGGTTGCTTAGGTTGGTTACGTTGGTTAGGTTAGTTAGGTTGGTTGGTTAGGTTAGATAGCTTATGTTGGTTAGGTTGGTTGGTTAGTTAGATAGCTTAGGTTGGTTAGGTTGGTTAATTGGTTAGGTTCCTTGGTTAGGTTGGTTGGTTAGGTTGCTTTGTTAGGTTGCTTGGTTAGGTTGCTTGGTTAGGTTGGTTGGTTAGGTTGCTTGGTTAGGTTGGTTGGTTAGGTTGCTTGGTTAGGTTGGTTGGTTAGGTTGCTTGGTTAGATTAGATAGCTTAGGTTGGTTGGTTAGGTTGGTTGGTTGGTTGGTTTGGTTGGTTGGTTAGGTTGGTTGGTTGCTTAGGTTGGTTTGGTTAGGTTGGTTAGGTTGGTTGGTTGGTTAGGTTAGGTTAGGTTAGTTTGGTTGGTTAGGTTAGGTTGGTTAGGTTAGGTTGGTTGGTTAGGTTAGGTTAGATAGCTTAGGTTGGTTGGTTAGGTTAGATAGCTTAGGTTGGTTGGTTAGGTTAGATAGCTTAGGTTGGTTAGTTAGGTTGGTTTGTTAGGTTGGTTAGGTTGGTTGGTTGGTTGGTTGGTTAGATTGGTTAGGTTGCTTAGGTTGGTTGCTTAGGTTGGTTATGTTGGTTAGGTTGGTTGGTTACGTTGGTTAGGTTGGTTGGTTACGTTGGTTAGGTTGGTTGGTTACATTGGTTAGGTTGGTTGGTTACATTGGTTAGGTTGGTTGGTTAGGTTGGTTGGTTACGTTGGTTAGGTTGGTTGGTTAGGTTAGGTTGGTTGGTTGGTTGGTTGAGTTAGGTTAGGTTGGTTGCTTAGGTTGGTTGCTTAGGTTGGTTATGTTGGTTAGGTTGGTTGGTTACGTTGGTTAGGTTGGTTAGTTACATTGGTTAGGTTGGTTGGTTACATTGGTTAGGTTGGTTGGTTAGGTTGGTTGGTTAGGTTGGTTGGTTACGTTGGTTAGGTTGGTTGGTTAGGTTAGGTTGGTTGGTTGGTTGGTTGGGTTGGTTGAGTTAGGTTAGGTTGGTTGCTTAGGTTGGTTGCTTAGGTTGGTTACATTGGTTAGGTTGGTTGGTTACGTTGGTTAGGTTGGTTGGTTACGTTGGTTAGGTTGGTTGGTTACATTGGTTAGGTTGGTTGGTTAGGTTGGTTGCTTAGGTTAGATTGCTTAGGTTGGTTAGGTTGGTTGGTTAGGTTAGATAGCTTAAGTTGGTTGGTTAGGTTTGTTAGGTTGGTTGGTTAGGTTGGTTGGTTAGGTTAGATTGGTTGGTTGGTTGGTTAGGTTAGGTTGGTTGGTTAGGTTAAGTAAGGTTGGTTGGTTAGGTTAGATAGCTTAGGTTGGTTGGTTAGGTTAGATAGCTTAGGTTGGTTGGTTAGGTTGGTTGGTTAGGTTGCTTGGTTAGATTAGATAGCTTAGGTTGGTTGGTTAGGTTGGTTGGTTGGTTGGTTAGGTTGGTTGGTTAGGTTGGTTGGTTGGTTAGGTTGGTTTGGTTAGGTTGGTTAGGTTGGTTGGTTAGGTTGGTTGGTTGGTTAGGTTGGTTTGGTTAGGTTGGTTAGGTTGGTTGGTTGGTTAGGTTAGGTTAGGTTAGGTTAAGTTAGTTTGGTTGGCTAGGTTAGGTTGGTTAGGTTAGGTTGGTTGGTTAGGTTAGGTTAGATAGCTTAGGTTTGTTGGTTAGGTTAGATAGCTTAGGTTGGTTGGTTAGGTTAGATAGCTTAGGTTGGTTGGTTAGGTTGGTTTGTTAGGTTGGTTAGGTTGGTTGGTTGGTTGGTTAGTTTGGTTGGTTGGTTAGGTTAGGTTGGTTAGGTTAGGTTGGTTAGGTTAGTTTGGTTAGGTTAGGTTGCTTAGTTTGGTTGCTTAGGTTGGTTGCTTAGGTTGGTTACGTTGGTTAGGTTGGTTGGTTACATTGGTTAGGTTGGTTGGTTACGTTGGTTAGGTTGGTTGGTTGGTTAGGTTAGTTGGTTAGTTAGGTTAGGTTAGGTTGGTTACGTTGATTGGTTACGTTGGTTAGGATGGTTGGTTATGTTGGTTAGGTTAGGTTGGGTTGGTTGGTTATGTTGGTTAGGTTAGGTTGGGTTTGTTGGTTAGGTTGCTTGGTTAGGTTGGTTGGTTAGGTTGCTTGGTTAGGTTGCTTGGTTAGGTTGGTTGGTTAGGTAGCTTGGTTAGGTTGCTTGGTTAGGTTAGATAGCTTAGGTTGGTTGGTTAGGTTAGATAGCTTAGGTTGGTTGGTTAGGTTAGATAGCTTAGGTTAGTTGGTTAGGTTAGATAGCTAAGGTTGGTTGGATAGGTTGGTTGGTTAGGTTAGATAGCTTAAGTTGGTTGGTTAGGTTAGGTAGCTAAGGTTGGTTGGTTAGGTTGGTTGGTTAGTTAGGTTGGTTTGTTAGGTTGGTTAGGTTGGTTGGTTGGTTAGGTTGGTTGGTTGGTTGCTTAGGTTGGTTGGTTAGGTTAGGTTACGTTGGTTAGGTTGGTTGGTTAGGTAAGTTAGGTTGGTTGGTTAGGTTAGATAGCTTATGTTGGTTAGGTTGGTTGATTAGTTAGATAGCTTAGGTTGGTTAGGTTGGTTGATTGGTTAGGTTCCTTCGTTAGGTTGGTTGGTTAGGTTGCTTAGTTAGGTTGGTTGGCAAGGTTGGTTGGTTAGGTTGCTTGGTTAGGTTGGTTGGTTAGGTTGCTTGGTTAGGTTGGTTGGTTAGGTTGGTTGGTTAGGTTGCTTGGTTAGGTTGGTTGGTTAGGTTGCTTGGTTAGGTTGGTTGGTTTGGTTGCTTGGTTAGGTTGGTTTTTTAGGTTGCTTGGTTAGGTTGGTTGGTTGGATGGTTAGGTTGGTTGGTTAGTTAGGTTGGTTTGTTAGGTTGGTTAGGTTGGTTGGTTGGTTAGGTTGGTTGGTTGGTTGCTTAGGTTGGTTGGTTAGGTTAGGTTACGTTGGTTAGGTTAGTTAGGTTGGTTGGTTAGGTTAGATAGCTTATGTTGGTTAGGTTGGTTGGTTAGTTAGATAGCTTAGGTTGGTTAGGTTGGTTGATTGGTTAGGTTCCTTGGTTAGGTTGGTTGGTTAGGTTGCTTTGTTAGGTTGCTTGGTTAGGTTGCTTCGTTAGGTTGGTTGGTTAGGTTGCTTGGTTAGGTTGGTTGGTTAGGTTGCTTGGTTAGGTTGGTTGGTTAGGTTGCGTGGTTAGATTAGATAGCTTAGGTTGGTTGGTTAGGTTGGTTGGTTGGTTGGTTTGGTTGGTTGGTTAGGTTGGTTGGTTGCTTAGGTTGGTTTGGTTAGGTTGGTTAGGTTGGTTGGTTGGTTAGGTTAGGTTAGGTTAGTTTGGTTGGTTAGGTTAGGTTGGTTAGGTTAGGTTGGTTGGTTAGGTTAGGTTAGATAGCTTAGGTTGGTTGGTTAGGTTAGATAGCTTAGGTTGGTTGGTTAGGTTAGATAGCTTAGGTTGGTTGGTTAGGTTGGTTTGTTAGGTTGGTTAGGTTGGTTGGTTGGTTGGTTAGTTTGGTTTGTTGGTTAGGTTAGGTTGGTTAGGTTAGGTTGGTTAGGTTAGGTTGCTTAGGTTAGGTTGCTTAGGTTGGTTGCTTAGGTTGGTTGCTTAGGTTGGTTACGTTGGTTAGGTTGGTTGGTTACATTGGTTAGGTTGGTTGGTTACGTTGGTTAGGTTGGTTGGTTGGTTAGGTTAGTTGGTTGGTTAGGTTAGGTTAGGTTGGTTACGTTGATTGGTTACGTTGGTTAGGATGGTTGGTTATGTTGGTTAGGTTAGGTTGGGTTGGTTGGTTGGTTGGTTAGGTTAGGTTAGGTTTGTTGGTTAGGTTGCTTGGTTAGGTTGGTTGGTTAGGTTGCTTGGTTAGGTTGCTTGGTTAGGTTGGTTAGGTAGCTTGGTTAGGTTGCTTGGTTAGGTTAGATAGCTTAGGTTGGTTGGTTAGGTTAGATAGCTTAGGTTGGTTGGTTAGGTTAGATAGCTTAGGTTAGTTGGTTAGGTTAGATAGCTAAGGTTGGTTGGATAGGTTGGTTGGTTAGGTTAGATAGCTTAGGTTGGTTGGTTAGGTTAGATAGCTAAGGTTGGTTGGTTAGTTAGGTTGGTTTGTTAGGTTGGTTAGGTTGGTTGGTTGGTTAGGTTGGTTGGTTGGTTGCTTAGGTTAGGTTACGTTGGTTAGGTTGGTTGGTTAGGTTAATTAGGTTGGTTGGTTAGGTTAGATAGCTTATGTTAATTAGGTTGGTTGGTTAGTTAGATAGCTTAGGTTGGTTAGGTTGGTTGATTGGTTAGGTTCCTTGGTTAGGTTGGTTGGTTAGGTTGCTTGGTTAGGTTGGTTGGTTAGGTTGCTTGGTTAGGTTGGTTGGTTAGGTTGCTTGGTTAGGTTGGTTGGTTAGGTTGCTTGGTTAGGTTGGTTGGTTAGGTTGCTTGGTTAGGTTGCTTGGTTAGGTTGCTTGGTTAGGTTAGATTGCTTAGGTTGGTTGGTTAGGTTAGATAGTTTACGTTGGTTAGGTTGGTTGGTTAGTTAGGTTGGTTAGTTAGGTTGGTTGATTAGGTTGGTTGGTTAGTTAGGTTGGTTGGTTAGGTTCATTGGTTAGGTTGGTTGGTTGGTTAGGTTGGTTGGTTAGGTTAAGTTGGTTACGTTATTACGTTGGTTAGGTTGGTTGGTTACGTTGGTTAGGATGGTTGGTTACGTTGGTTAGGTTGGTTGGTTACGTTGGTTAGGTTGGTTGGTTACATTGGTTAGGTTGGTTGGTTAGGTTTGTTGGTTAGGTTAGATTGCTTAGGTTGGTTAGGTTGGTTGGTTGGTTAGGTTAGGTTGGTTGGTTGGTTGGTTAGGTTAGGTTGGTTGGTTAGGTTAGGTTAGGTTGGTTGGTTAGGTTAGATAGCTTAGGTTGGTTGGTTAGGTTAGATAGCTTAGGTTGGTTGGTTAGGTTGGTTGGTTAGGTTCCTTGGTTAGGTTGGTTGGTTAGGTTGGTTGGTTAGGTTGCTTGGTTAGATTAGATAGCTTAGGTTGGTTGGTTAGGTTGGTTGGTTGGTTGGTTAGGTTGGTTGGTTGGTTAGGTTGGTTGGTTGGTTAGGTTGGTTTGGTTAGGTTGGTTAGGTTGGTTGGTTAGGTTGGTTGGTTGGTTAGGTTGGTTTGGTTAGGTTGGTTAGGTTGGTTGGTTGGTTAGGTTAGGTTAGGTTAGGTTAGGTTAGTTTAGTTGGTTAGGTTAGGTTGGTTAGGTTAGGTTGGTTGGTTAGGTTAGGTTAGATAGCTTAGGTTGGTTGGTTAGGTTAGATAGCTTAGGTTGGTTGGTTAGGTTAGATAGCTAAGGTTGGTTGGTTAGGTTGGTTTGTTAGGTTGGTTAGGTTGGTTGGTTGGTTGGTTAGTTTGGTTGGTTGGTTAGGTTAGGTTGGTTAGGTTAGGTTGGTTAGGTTAGGTTGGTTACGTTAGGTTGCTTAGGTTGGTTGCTTAGGTTGGTTGCTTAGGTTGGTTACGTTGGTTAGGTTGGTTGGTTACATTGGTTAGGTTGGTTGGTTACATTGGTTAGGTTGGTTGGTTGGTTAGGTTAGTTGGTTGGTTAGGTTAGGTTAGGTTGGTTACATTGGTTAGGATGGTTGGTTATGTTGGTTAGGTTAGGTTGGGTTGGTTGGTTATGTTGGTTAGGTTAGGTTGGGTTTGTTGGTTAGGTTGGTTGGTTAGGTTGGTTGGTTAGGTTGCTTGGTTAGGTTGCTTGGTTAGGTTGGTTGGTTAGGTAGCTTGGTTAGGTTGCTTGGTTAGGTTAGATAGCTTAGGTTGGTTGGTTAGGTTAGATAGCTTAGGTTGGTTGGTTAGGTTAGATAGCTTAGGTTAGTTGGTTAGGTTAGATAGCTAAGGTTGGTTGGATAGGTTGGTTGGTTAGGTTAGATAGCTTAGGTTGGTTGGTTAGGTTAGATAGCTAAGGTTGGTTGGTTAGGTTGGTTGGTTAGTTAGGGTGGTTTGTTAGGTTGGTTAGGTTGGTTGGTTGGTTAGGTTGGTTGGTTGGTTGCTTAGGTTGGTTGGTTAGGTTAGGTTACGTTGGTTAGGTTGGTTGGTTAGGTTAGTTAGGTTGGTTGGTTAGGTTAGATAGCTTATGTTGGTTAGGTTGGTTGGTTAGTTAGATAGCTTAGGTTGGTTAGGTTGGTTGATTGGTTAGGTTCCTTGGTTAGGGTGGTTGGTTAGGTTGCTTGGTTAGGTTGGTTGGTTAGGTTGGTTGGTTAGGTTGCTTGGTTAGGTTGGTTGGTTAGGTTGCTTGGTTAGGTTGGTTGGTTAGGTTGGTTGGTTAGGTTGCTTGGTTAGGTTGGTTGGTTAGGTTGCTTGGTTAGGTTGGTTGGTTAGGTTGGTTGGTTAGGTTGGTTGGTTAGGTTGGTTGGTTAGGTTGCTTGGTTAGGTTGCTTGGTTAGGTTGCTTAGTTAGGTTGGTTGGTTAGGTTGGTTGGTTAGGTTGCTTGGTTAGGTTGGTTGGTTAGGTTGCTTGGTTAGGTTGGTTGGTTAGGTTGCTTGGTTAGGTTGGTTGGTTAGGTTGGTTGGTTAGGTTGGTTGGTTAGGTTGCTTGGTTAGGTTGGTTGGTTGGTTGGTTAGGTTGATTGGTTAGTTATGTTGGTTTGTTAGGTTGGTTAGGTTGGTTAGTTGGTTAGGTTGGTTGGTTTGTTGCTTAGGTTGGTTGGTTAGGTTAGGTTACTTTGGTTAGGTTGGTTGGTTAGGTTAGTTAGGTTGGTTGGTTAGGTTAGATAGCTTATGTTGGTTAGGTTGGTTGGTTAGTTAGATAGCTTAGGTTGGTTAGGTTGGTTGATTGGTTAGGTTCCTTGGTTAGGTTGGTTGGTTAGGTTGCTTGGTTAGGTTGGTTGGTTAGGTTGCTTGGTTAGGTTGGTTGGTTAGGTTGCTTGGTTAGGTTGGTTGGTTAGGTTGCTTGGTTAGGTTGGTTGGTTAGGTTGCTTGGTTAGATTAGATAGCTTAGGTTGGTTGGTTAGGTTGGTTGGTTGGTTAGGTTGGTTGGTTAGGTTGGTTAGTTGGTTAGGTTGGTTTGTTTAGGTTGGTTAGGTTGGTTGGTTGGTTAGGTTAGGTTAGGTTAGTTTGGTTGGTTAGGTTAGGTTGGTTAGGTTAGGTTGGTTGGTTAGGTTAGGTTAGATAGCTTAGGTTGGTTGGTTTGGTTAGATAGCTTAGGTTGCTTTGTTAGGTTAGATAGCTTAGGTTGGTTGGTTAGGTTGGTTTGTTAGGTTGGTTAGGTTGGTTGGTTGGTTAGTTTGGTTGGTTGGTTAGGTTAGGTTGGTTAGGTTAGGTTGGTTAGGTTAGGTTGGTTAGGTTAGGTTGCTTAGGTTGGTTGCTTAGGTTGGTTGCTTAGGTTGGTTACGTTGGTTAGGTTGGTTGGTTACATTGGTTAGGTTGGTTGGTTACGGTGGTTAGGTTGGTTGGTTGGTTAGGTTAGTTGGTTGGTTAGGTTAGGTTAGGTTGGTTACGTTGATTGGTTACGTTGGTTAGGATGGTTGGTTATGTTGGTTAGGTTAGGTTGGGTTGGTTGGTTGGTTGGTTAGGTTAGGTTAGGTTTGTTGGTTAGGTTGCTTGGTTAGGTTGGTTGGTTAGGTTGCTTGGTTAGGTTGCTTGGTTAGGTTGGTTAGGTAGCTTGGTTAGGTTGCTTGGTTAGGTTAGATAGCTTAGGTTGGTTGGTTTGGTTAGATAGCTTAGGTTGGTTGGTTAGGTTAGATAGCTTAGGTTAGTTGGTTAGGTTAGATAGCTAAGGTTGGTTGGATAGGTTGGTTGGTTAGGTTAGAGAGCTTAGGTTGGTTGGTTAGGTTAGATAGCTAAGGTTGGTTGGTTAGTTAGGTTGGTTTGTTAGGTTGGTTAGGTTGGTTGGTTGGTTAGGTTGGTTGGTTGGTTGCTTAGGTTGGTTGGTTAGGTTAGGTTACGTTGGTTAGGTTGGTTGGTTAGGTTAGTTAGGTTGGTTGGTTAGGTTAGATAGCTTATGTTGGTTAGGTTGGTTGGTTAGTTAGATAGCTTAGGTTGGTTAGGTTGGTTGATTGGTTAGGTTCCTTGGTTAGGTTGGTTGGTTAGGTTGCTTGGTTAGGTTGGTTGGTTAGGTTGCTTGGTTAGGTTGGTTGGTTAGGTTGCTTGGTTAGGTTGGTTGGTTAGGTTGCTTGGTTAGACTGGTTGGTTAGGTTGCTTGGTTAGGTTGGTTGGTTAGGTTGCTTGGTTAGGTTAGATTGCTTAGGTTGGTTGGTTAGGTTAGATAGTTTACGTTGGTTAGGTTGGTTGGTTAGTTAGGTTGGTTAGTTAGGTTGGTTGATTAGGTTGGTTGGTTAGTTAGGTTGGTTAGGTTCATTGGTTAGGTTGGTTGGTTGGTTAGGTTGGTTAGTTAGGTTAAGTTGGTTACGTTATTACGTTGGTTAGGTTGGTTGGTTACGTTGGTTAGGATGGTTGGTTACGTTGGTTAGGATGGTTGGTTTCGTTGGTTCGTTGGTTAGGATGGTTGGTTTCATTGGTTAGGTTGGTTGGTTAGGTTAGGTTGGTTGGGTTGGTTGGTTAGGTTAGATAGCTTAGGTTGCTTGGTTAGGTTAGATAGCTTAGGTTGCTTGGTTAGGTTAGATAGCTTAGGTTGGTTGGTTAGGTTAGATAGCTAAGGTTGGTTGGATAGGTTGGTTGGTTAGGTTATATAGCTTAGGTTGGTTGGTTAGGTTGGTTGGTTGGTTAGTTAGGTTGGTTTGTTAGGTTGGTTAGGTTGGTTGGTTGGTTGGTTGGTTAGGTTGGTTAGGTTGCTTAGGTTGGTTGCTTAGGTTGGTTATGTTGGTTAGGTTGGTTGGTTACGTTGGTTAGGTTGTTTGGTTACATTGGTTAGGTTGGTTGGTTAGGTTGGTTGGTTGGTTGGTTAGGTTGGTTAGGTTGCTTAGGTTGGTTGATTAGGTTGGTTGCTTAGGTTGGTTATGTTGGTTAGGTTGGTTGGTTACGTTGGTTAGGTTGGTTGGTTACGTTGGTTAGGTTGGTTGGTTACATTGCTTAGGTTGGTTGGTTACATTGGTTAGGTTGGTTGGTTAGGTTGGTTGGTTACGTTGGTTAGGTTGGTTGGTTAGGTTAGGTTGGTTGGTTGGTTGGTTGGGTTGGTTGAGTTAGGTTAGGTTGGTTGGTTAGGTTGCTTGGTTAGGTTGGTTGGTTGATTAGGTTCCTTGGTTAGGTTGGTTGGTTAGGTTGCTTGGTTAGGTTGCTTGGTTAGGTTGGTTGGTTAGGTTCCTTGGTTAGGTTAGATAGGCTGCCAACAATTACAGCCCTTTTTCTATTTCTATTTCTACAAACCTAGCCTAAACTAACCTAACTTAACCTGCAAACCTAGCCTATTTCCTAGCTTAAACTAACCTAACCTAACCTAATCTAACTAACTCCTGGATACCTATTTACTGCTACGTGAACAGAGAAGACACGCTACCAACAATTACTGCCCTATTTCTATTTCAACAAAAATAGCCTATTTCTTAGCCTAAACTAATCTAACCTAATTAAACCTAACCTAACCTAATCTAACCTTACCTATATATATACTTCACTACTCACTAACATCATCACTACCACACTACTCACAAACGTCATCACTACCTCCCTACTCACCATCATCATCACTACCTCAACATCATCATCACTACCTCACCATCATCATCATCATTATCTCACTACTCACCATCATCACTACCACACTACTCACCATCATCACTACCACACTACTCATAAACATCATCACTACCACACTACTCACCATCATCACTACCACACTACTCACCATCATCACTACCACACTACTCACTATCATCATCACTACCACACTACTCACCACCATCACTACCACACTACTCACCATCATCACTACCACACTACTCACTAACATCATCACTACCACACTACTCACTAACATCATCACTTCCTCACTACTCACCATCATCATCACTACCTCACCATCATCATCACTTCCTCAATACTCACCATCATCACTACCTCACTAACATCATCACTTCCTCAATACTCACCATCATCATCACTACCTCACTACTCACCATCACTACCACACTACTCACCATCATCACTACCTCACTAACATCATCACTTCCTCAATACTCACCATCATCATCACTACCTCACCATCATCATCACTACCTCTCTAATCACCATCATCATCATTACCTTATTACTCACCATCACTACCACACTACTCACCATCATCACAACCACACTACTCGGTGAGTATTGTGGTAGTGATAGTGAGTAGTGATGATGGTGAGTAGTGAGGTAGTGATGATGGTGAGTAGTGTGGTAGTGATGATGATAGTGAGTAGTGTGGTAGTGATGATGTTAGTGAGTAGTGTGGTAGTGATGATGGTGAGTAGTGTGGTAGTGATGGTGGTGAGTAGTGTGGTAGTGATGATGATAGTGAGTAGTGTGGTAGTGATGATGGTGAGTAGTGTGGTAGTGATGATGGTGAGTAGTGTGGTAGTGATGATGTTTATGAGTAGTGTGGTAGTGATGATGGTGAGTAGTGAGATAATGATGATGATGATGGTGAGGTAGTGATGATGATGGTGAGGTAGTGATGATGATGGTGAGTAGCGAGGTAGTGATGATGTTAGTGAGTAGTGTGGTAGTGATGATGTTAGTGAGTAGTGAAGTATATATATAGGTAAGGTTAGATTAGGTTAGGTTAGGTTTAATTAGGTTAGATTAGTTTAGGCTAAGAAATAGGCTATTTTTGTTGAAATAGAAATAGGGCAGTAATTGTTGGTAGCGTGTCTTCTCTGTTCACGTAGCAGTAAATAGGTATCCAGGAGTTAGTTAGATTACCTTAGGTTAGGTTAGTTTAGGCTAGGAAATAGGCTAGGTTTGTAGAAATAGAAAAAGAAGAAGGGCTGTAATTGTAGGTAGCGTTTCCTATCACCGAATACATCTATTCACCTAACAGTAAATAGGTATCCAGGAGTTAGTTACGTTAGGTTAGGTTAGGTTAGCTTAGATTAGGTTATGTTTGTTTTGACTAGGAAATAGGCTAGGTTGGCAGGTTAAGTTAGGTTAGTTTAGGCTAGGTTTGTAGAAATAGAAATAGAAAAAGGGCTGTAATTGTTGGTAGCCATTCCTATCACCGAATGCCTCTGTTCACCTAGCAGTAAATAGGTATCCAGAAGTTAGTAAGCTAGCTACTTGTGGCGTGATGAGTGAGTGAGGGTTAGTTAGTCACTAAAAGAACCTTAGTTAGAACCACTAATTTGGGTGTTTGGATATAAGTCTAACATGTGTATGTATAAAGTGCCTGTCTGCCTGTCCCCCGACTTAATGATGTTACAAATATTGACTAAATGAAGCCTAAGAGAGCATATGCAAGGCCTAAGATGAGTCATTTGTCAGCAGCAACTTGTGCGAGATCTATGGCAGCGGTGGCATCCCAACATTTCTATTTTGGAGCAACAGTAGTAGTAGTAGTAGTAGTAGTAGTAGTAGTAGTAGTAGTAATAGTAGTCCATTTGTTGTTGGTTAATTTGACTAAATAGTGGCAATAAGTACTATCATTAATGGAGAATTGGCTGCTATGTGTGAGTATCCTCCGCCTGCCTGCCTGCCGCAGTTACCATTATCTTGACTCACTCACTCACTCACTCACATGTGATTACTTACTACTTGTATACAATAGCAACGGCCATACTACCTACCTACCTATCACCTTGAGAACACTGCGTCTCCTCCCATACATCTGTCAGGTTAAACACCGTTGATTTTGGTTAGTACTTGGATGGGTGACCTGCCTGGGAACACCAACTGCTGCTGCTGTTTGTATACATATTTGGGCAGTCTCTGTGGGTCAGTGTGTGTGTGTGTGTACTCACCTATTTGAACTCACCTATTTGTGCTTGCGGGGGTTGAGCTTTGGCTCTTTGGTCCCGCCTCTCAACTGTCAATCAACTGGTGTACAGATTCCTGAGCCTACTGGGCTCTATCATATCTACATTTAAAACTGTGTATGGAGTCGGCCTCCACCACATCACTGCCTAATGCATTCCATCCGTTAACTACTCTGACACTGAAAAAGTTCCTTCTAACGTCTCTGTGGCTCATGTGAGTACTCAGTTTCCACCTGTGTCCCCTTGTTCGCGTCCCACCAGTGTTGAATAGTTTATCCTTGTTTACCCTGTCGATTCCTCTGAGGATTTTGTAGGTTGTGATCATGTCTCCCCTTACTCTTCTGTCTTCCAGTGTCGTAAGGTGCATTTCCCGCAGCCTTTCCTCGTAACTCATGCCTCTTAGTTCTGGGACTAGTCTAGTGGCATACCTTTGGACTTTTTCCAGCTTCGTCTTGTGCTTGACAAGGTACGGGCTCCATGTTGGGGCCGCATACTCCAGGATTGGTCTTACATATGTGGTGTACAAGATTCTGAATGATTCCTTACACAGGTTCCTGAACGCTGTTCTGATGTTAGCCAGCCTCGCATATGCCGCAGACGTTATTCTTTTTATGTGGGCTTCAGGAGACAGGTTTGGTGTGATATCAACTCCTAGATCTTTCTCTCTGTTCGTTTCATTAAGTACTTCATCTCCTATTCTGTATCCTGTGTTTGGCCTCCTATTTCCACCACCTAGTTTCATTACTTTGCATTTACTCGGGTTGAACTTCAACAGCCATTTGTTGGACCATTCACTCAGTCTGTCTAGGTCATCTTGTAGCCTCCTACTATCGTCCTCAGTTTCAATCCTCCTCATAATTTTTGCATCATCGGCAAACATTGAGAGAAACGATTCTATACCCTCTGGAAGATCATTTACATATATCAGAAACAGTATAGGTCCAAGGACTGACCCCTGCGGTACTCCACTCGTAACGTCTCGCCAATCTGAGACCTCACCCCTCACACTGACTCGTTGTCTCCTGTTACTTAGGTATTCCTGTATCCAACGGAGTACCTTCCCTTTCACTCCAGCCTGCATCTCCAGTTTTTTCACTAGCCTCTTGTGTGGCACTGTGTCAAAGGCTTTCTGACAATCCAAAAATATGCAGTCTGCCCACCCTTCTCTTTCTTGCCTTATTTTTGTTGCCTGGTCGTAGAATTCAAGTAACCCTGTGAGGCAGGACCTGCCATCCCTGAATCCATGTTGATGCTGTGTTACAAAGTTCTTTCGCTCCAGATGTTCCACTAGCTATCTTCGCACAATCTTCTCCATCAACTTGCATGGTATGCAGGTTAGGGACACTGGTCTGTAATTCAGTGCCTCCTGTCTATCCCCTTTCTTGTATATCGGGACTACGTTAGCTGCTTTCCAAATTTCTGGCAGTTCCCCTGTTGCCAGTGATTTGTTATACACCATGGAGAGCGGGAGGCACAGTTCTTCTGCTCCTTCCTTTAGTATCCAAGGGGAGATTCCATCTGGACCTATAGCCTTTGTCACATCCAATTCTAGTAAACACTTCCTTACTTCCCCGCTGGTAATCTCAAACTCTTCCAGTGGTTCCTGGTTAGCTATTCCCTCTCTTATCTCTGGGATTTCTCCTTGCTCCAAGGTGAAGACCTCCTGGAATTTCTTATTCAGTTCCTCACACACTTCCTTGTCGTTTGTAGTGAATCCTTCTGCCCCTAACCTTAATTTCATAACCTGTTCCTTTACTGTTGTTTTTCTCCTGATGTGGCTATGCAGCAATTTAGGCTGAGTCTTTGCCTTGCTTGCGATGTCATTTTCGTATTGTCTTTCTGCCTCTCTTCTCATCCTAACATATTCATTCCTGGCATTCTGGTACCTTTCTCTGCTCTCCAGTGTCCTGTTATTCCTATAGTTTCTCCATGCCCTTTTACTTTGCTGCTTAGCTAGCCTACATCTCTGATTAAACCATGGGTTTCTCATCTTCATTTCACTGTTTTCCTTTTGGACTGGGACAAACTTGTTTGCTGCATCCTTGCATTTTTGCGTGATGTATTCCATCATATCTTGGGCCGTCTTTTCCCTGAGCTCTGTTTCCCATGCTATATCTGCTAGGCATTTTCTTGTCTCCTCATAGTTTCCCTTTCGGTATGCTAACCTTTTGGTTTCGGTATCCCTTCTCGAGTTCAATAACCCTTCTTCAATCAGGTACTCAAACACCAATACACTGTGGTCGCTCATTCCTACTGGGTCCTCAAAACTGATTTCTCTTATGTCAGAGTCGTTCAGGGTGAAAACCAGGTCGAGTCTCGCTGGTTCGTCGTTTCCTCTCATCCTTGTGGGTTCACTGACATGCTGGGTTAAGAAGTTTCTAGTCGCCACCTCCAGTAGTTTGGCTCTCCACGTATCCTCGCCTCCATGCGGTTCCTTG
>NW_027189135.1:1627169-1644669 GCF_040958095.1 Procambarus clarkii
GATCTGCGTTCGAGCCTGTCGGAACGGTTGCAAGTACAGGGCACAGATTTCTCTGTATGTCCCCTCCTGTAGGAGCATCAGTTTCGATAGATTCTCTGGATAGCCGAAGATTGATTGACCGACTCCTTGGAATGTGGGGAAGGGTTGAAGTCCGGGGGGCCACGGACGGATACCTGGATCCACTGACCTCGGGCAGGTCTTTCAATCCACCTGGATTTCAGGTGGGGAGAAGGGAGGCAATTTGGGTCGACACAAATAGCTTCCTGGACCCAAAACCCCATGGATACACGGACACGGACACTCACACGGACACGCACACGGACACTCATGGACTCTGACACGAACTGAAGGTCCGTGTCAGATAATAAGAAGGGAGTTGATAATATAATAAGGTTGTATAATATAATATAATATATAATAATAATAATATAATAAGGTTGTATAATAATAATATAATATATAATAATAATAATAATAATAATATAATATAATAATATAATATATAATAATAATAATAATATAATAATAATATAATAATAATAATAATAATATAATAACATAATTAGGTTGGTTAGGTTGGTTGGTTCGGTTAGGTTGCTCAGGTTAGGTTGCTCAGGTTAGGTTAGGTTAGGTTAGGTTAGGTTGCTCAGGTTAGGTTGCTCAGGTTAGGTTGCTCAGGTTAGGTTAGGTTAGGTTGCTCAGGTTAGGTTGCTCAGGTTAGGTTGGTTGGTTAGGTTAGGTTGGTTGGTTAGGTTAGGTTGCTCAGGTTAGGTTGCTCAGGTTAGGTTGCTCAGGTTAGGTTGCTCAGGTTAGGTTGGTTGGTTAGGTTAGGTTGGTTGGTTAGGTTAGGTTGCTTAGGTTAGGTTGCTCAGGTTAGGTTGCTCAGGTTCGGTTGCTCAGGTTAGGTTGCTCAGGTTAGGTTGCTCAGGTTAGGTTGCTCAGGTTAGGTTGCTCAGGTTAGGTTGCTCAGGTTAGGTTGCTCAGGTTAGGTTGGTTGGTTAGGTTAGGTTAGGTTGGTTAGGTTGCTTAGGTTAGGTTGCTTAGGTTGGTTGCTTAGGTTGGTTGGTTAGGTTAGGTTGGTTGGTTAGGTTAGGTTGCTTAGGTTAGGTTGCTCAGGTTAGGTTGCTCAGGTTAGGTTGGTTGGTTAGGTTAGGTTAGGTTGGTTAGGTTAGATAGCTTAGGTTGGTTGATTAGGGGAGTTAGGTTGGTTAGGTTAGATAGCTTTGATTGGTTGGTTGGATAGCTTAGGTTAGGTTGATTGGTTAATTAGGTTGGTTGGTTGGTTAGGTTGGTTGGTTGGTTAGGTTGGTTGGATAGCTTAGGTTAGGTTGATTGGTTAATTAGGTTGGTTGGTTGGTTAGGTTGGTTGGTTGGTTAGGTTGGTTGGATAGCTTAGGTTAGGTTGATTGGTTAATTAGGTTGGTTGGTTGGTTGGATAGCTTAGGTTAGGTTAATTATGTTGGTTGGTTGGTTAGGTTGGTTGGTTGGTTAGGTTGGTTGGTTAGGTTAGGTTGGTTACGTTGGTTGGTTAGGTTACGTTGGTTACGTTGGTTACGTTGGTTGGTTACGTTGGTTGGTTAGGATGGTTGGTTACGTTGGTTGGTTAGGATGGTTGGTTACGTTGGTTAGGATGGTTGGTTACGTTGGTTAGGTTAGGTTGGGTTGGTTGGTTAGGTTAGGTTGGTTGGTTAGGTTAGATAGCTTAGGTTGGTTGGTTAGGTTAAGTTGCTTAGGTTGGTTGCTTAGGTTAGATAGCTTAGGTTGGTTGGTTAGGTTAGATATCTTAGGTTGGTTGGTTAGGTTAGATATCTTAGGTTGGTTGGTTAGGTTAGATAGCTTAGGTTAGATAGCTAAGGTTGGTTAGATAGGTTGGTTGGTCAGGTTGATTGGTTAGGTTGGTTGGTAAGGTTAGATAGCTTAGGTTGGTTGGTAAGTTTAGATAGCTTAGGTTGGTTGGTTAGGTTAGATAGCTTAGGTTGGTTGGTAAGGTTAGATAGCTTAGGTTGGTTGGTTAGGTTAGATAGCTTAGGTTGGTTGGTTAGGTTAGATAGCTTAGGTTAGATAGCTAAGGTTGGTTAGATAGGTTGGTTGGTTAGGTTGGTTGGTTAGGTTGGTTGGTTAGGTTAGGTTGGTTAGGTTAGGTTGCTTAGGTTGGTTGCTTAGGTTGGTTACGTTGGTTAGGATGGTTGGTTACGTTGGTTAGGTTAGGTTGGGTTGGTTGGTTAGGTTAGGTTAGGTTGGTTGGTTAGGTTGCTTGGTTAGGTTGCTTGATTAGGTTCTTTGGTTAGGTTGGTTGGTTAGGTTGCTTGGTTAGGTTGGTTGGTTAGGTTGCTTGGTTAGGTTAGATAGCTTAGGTTGGTTGGTTAGGTTAGATAGCTTAGGTTGGTTGGTTAGGTTAGATAGCTTAGATTGGTTGGTTAGGTTAGATAGCTTACGTTGGTTAGGTTGGTTGGTTAGTTAGGTTGGTTAGTTAGGTTGGTTGGTTAGATAGCTTAGGTTGGTTGATTAGATTGGTTACGTTGGTTAGGTTGGATGGTTAGGTTAGTTAGGTTGGTTGGTTAGATTGGTTGGTTAGGTTAGATAGCTTAGGTTGGTTGGTTAGGTTAGATAGCTTAGGTTGGTTGGTTAGGTTGGATGGTTAGGTTGGTTGGTTAGGTTGGTTGGTTAGGTTGGCTGGGTTAGGTTAGGTTGGTTAATTAGGTTCTTTGGTTAGGTTAGGTTGGTTGGTTAGGTTGGTTGGTTGATTAGGTTCTTTGGTTTTGTTGGTTGGTTAGGTTGCTTGGTTAGGTTAGATATCTAAGGTTGGTTGGTTAGGTTAGATAGCTTAGGTTGGTTGGTTAGGTTAGATAGCTTAGGTTGGTTGGTTAGGTTAGATAGCTTAGGATAGATAGCTAAGGTTGGTTGGATAGGTTGGTTGGTTAGGTTGGTTGGTTAGGTTGGTTGGTTAGTTAGGTTGGTTTGTTAGGTTGGTAGGTTAGGTTAGGTTGGTTAGGTTAGGTTGGTTAGGTTAGGTTGGTTAGGTTGCTTTGGTTGGTTGGTTAGGTTGGTTACGTTGGTTAAGTTGGTTGGTTAGGTTGGTTGCTTAGGTTGCTTAGGTTGGTTGGTTAGGTTGGTTATGTTGGTTTGGTTGGTTGGTTAGGTTAGGTTGGTTAGGTTAGGTTGCTTAGGTTGGTTGCTTAGGTTGCTTAGGTTGGTTGGTTAGGTTGGTTAGGTTGGTTGGTTAAGTTGGTTGGTTAGGTTAGTTAGGTTGGTTGGTTAGGTTGGTTGGTTAGTTAGGTTGGTTAGTTAGATAGCCTACGTTGGTTAGGTTGGTTGGTTAGGTTCCTTGGTTAGGTTGGTTGGTTAGGTTGGTTGGTTAGGTTGGTTGGTTAGGTTGCTTGGTTAGGTTGGTTGGTTAGGTTGCTTGGTTAGGTTAGATAGCTTAGGTTGGTTGGTTAGGTTAGGTTAGGTTAGGTTAGTTAGGTTGGTTGGTTAGGTTAGATAGTTTACGTTGGTTAGGTTGGATGGTTAGTTAGGTTGGTTGGTTAGATAGCTTAGGTTGGTTGATTAGGTTGGTTGGTTAGTTAGTTAGGTTGGTTGGTTAGTTAGGTTAGGTTGGTTGCTTAGGTTGGTTGCTTAGGTTGGTTACGTTGGTTAGGTTGGTTGGTTACGTTGGTTAGGTTGGTTGGTTACGTTGGTTAGGTTGGTTGGTTACATTGGTTAGGTTGGTTGGTTAGGTTGGTTGCTTAGGTTAGATTGCTTAGGTTGGTTGGTTAGGTTAGATAGCTTAAGTTGGTTGGTTAGGTTTGTTAGGTTGGTTGGTTAGGTTGGTTGGTTAGGTTAGATTGGTTGGTTGGTTGGTTAGGTTAGGTTGGTTGGTTAGGTTAGGTAAGGTTGGTTGGTTAGGTTAGATAGCTTAGGTTGGTTGGTTAGGTTAGATAGCTTAGGTTGGTTGGTTAGGTTCCTTGGTTAGGTTGGTTGGTTAGGTTGGTTGGTTAGGTTGCTTGGTTAGATTAGATAGCTTAGGTTGGTTGGTTAGGTTGGTTGGTTGGTTGGTTAGGTTGGTTGGTTAGTTTAGTTGGTTGGTTAGGTTGGTTTGGTTAGGTTGGTTAGGTTGGTTGGTTAGGTTGGTTGGTTGGTTAGGTTGGTTTGGTTAGGTTGGTTAGGTTGGTTGGTTGGTTAGGTTAGGTTAGGTTAGGTTAAGTTAGTTTGGTTGGTTAGGTTAGGTTGGTTAGGTTAGGTTGGTTGGTTAGGTTAGGTTAGATAGCTTAGGTTGGTTGGTTAGGTTAGATAGCTTAGGTTGGTTGGTTAGGTTAGATAGCTTAGGTTGGTTGGTTAGGTTGGTTTGTTAGGTTGGTTAGGTTGGTTGGTTGGTTGGTTAGTTTGGTTGGTTGGTTAGGTTAGGTTGGTTAGGTTAGGTTGGTTAGGTTAGGTTGGTTAGGTTAGGTTGCTTAGGTTGGTTGCTTAGGTTGGTTGCTTAGGTTGGTTACGTTGGTTAGGTTGGTTGGTTACATTGGTTAGGTTGGTTGGTTACGTTGGTTAGGTTGGTTGGTTGGTTAGGTTAGTTGGTTAGTTAGGTTAGGTTAGGTTGGTTACGTTGATTGGTTACGTTGGTTAGGATGGTTGGTTATGTTGGTTAGGTTAGGTTGGGTTGGTTGGTTATGTTGGTTAGGTTAGGTTGGGTTTGTTGGTTAGGTTGCTTGGTTAGGTTGGTTGGTTAGGTTGCTTGGTTAGGTTGCTTGGTTAGGTTGGTTGGTTAGGTAGCTTGGTTAGGTTGCTTGGTTAGGTTAGATAGCTTAGGTTGGTTGGTTAAATTAGATAGCTTAGGTTGGTTGGTTAGGTTAGATAGCTTAGGTTAGTTGGTTAGGTTAGATAGCTAAGGTTGGTTGGATAGGTTGGTTGGTTAGGTTAGATAGCTTAAGTTGGTTGGTTAGGTTAGGTAGCTAAGGTTGGTTGGTTAGGTTGGTTGGTTAGTTAGGTTGGTTTGTTAGGTTGGTTAGGTTGGTTGGTTGGTTAGGTTGGTTGGTTGGTTGCTTAGGTTGGTTGGTTAGGTTAGGTTACGTTGGTTAGGTTAGTTAGGTTGGTTGGTTAGGTTAGATAGCTTATGTTGGTTAGGTTGGTTGGTTAGTTAGATAGCTTAGGTTGGTTAGGTTGGTTGATTGGTTAGGTTCCTTGGTTAGGTTGGTTGGTTAGGTTGCTTTGTTAGGTTGCTTGGTTAGGTTGCTTGGTTAGGTTGGTTGGTTAGGTTGCTTGGTTAGGTTGGTTGGTTAGGTTGCTTGGTTAGGTTGGTTGGTTAGGTTGCTTGGTTAGATTAGATAGCTTAGGTTGGTTGGTTAGGTTGGTTGGTTGGTTGGTTTGGTTGGTTGGTTAGGTTGGTTGGTTGGTTAGGTTGGTTTGGTTAGGTTGGTTAGGTTGGTTGGTTGGTTAGGTTAGGTTAGGTTAGTTTGGTTAGTTAGGTTAGGTTGGTTAGGTTAGGTTGGTTGGTTAGGTTAGGTTAGATAGCTTAGGTTGGTTGGTTAGGTTAGATAGCTTAGGTTGGTTGGTTAGGTTAGATAGCTTAGGTTGGTTGGTTAGGTTGGTTTGTTAGGTTGGTTAGGTTGGTTGGTTGGTTGGTTAGTTTGGTTGGTTGGTTAGGTTAGGTTGGTTAGGTTAGGTTGGTTAGGTTAGGTTGGTTAGGTTAGGTTGCTTAGGTTGGTTGCTTTGGTTGGTTGCTTAGGTTGGTTACGTTGGTTAGGTTAGTTGGTTACATTGGTTAGGTTGGTTGGTTACGTTGGTTAGGTTGGTTGGTTGGTTAGGTTAGTTGGTTGGTTAGGTTAGGTTAGGTTGGTTACGTTGATTGGTTACGTTGGTTAGGATGGTTGGTTATGTTGGTTAGGTTAGGTTGGGTTGGTTGGTTGGTTGGTTAGGTTAGGTTAGGTTTGTTGGTTAGGTTGCTTGGTTAGGTTGGTTGGTTAGGTTGCTTGGTTAGGTTGCTTGGTTAGGTTGGTTAGGTAGCTTGGTTAGGTTGCTTGGTTAGGTTAGATAGCTTAGGTTGGTTGGTTAGGTTAGATAGCTTAGGTTGGTTGGTTAGGTTAGATAGCTTAGGTTAGTTGGTTAGGTTAGATAGCTAAGGTTGGTTGGATAGGTTGGTTGGTTAGGTTAGATAGCTTAGGTTGGTTGGTTAGGTTAGATAGCTAAGGTTGGTTGGTTAGTTAGGTTGGTTTGTTAGGTTGGTTAGGTTGGTTGGTTGGTTAGGTTGGTTGGTTGGTTGCTTAGGTTAGGTTACGTTGGTTAGGTTGGTTGGTTAGGTTAATTAGGTTGGTTGGTTAGGTTAGATAGCTTATGTTAATTAGGTTGGTTGGTTAGTTAGATAGCTTAGGTTGGTTAGGTTGGTTGATTGGTTAGGTTCCTTGGTTAGGTTGGTTGGTTAGGTTGCTTGGTTAGGTTGGTTGGTTAGGTTGCTTGGTTAGGTTGGTTGGTTAGGTTGCTTGGTTAGGTTGGTTGGTTAGGTTGCTTGGTTAGGTTGGTTGGTTAGGTTGCTTGGTTAGGTTGGTTCGGTTAGGTTGCTTGGTTAGGTTAGATTGCTTAAGTTGGTTGGTTAGGTTAGATAGTTTACGTTGGTTAGGTTGGTTGGTTAGTTAGGTTGGTTAGTTAGGTTGGTTGATTAGGTTGGTTGGTTAGTTAGGTTGGTTAGGTTGGTTGGTTAGGTTCATTGGTTAGGTTGGTTGGTTGGTTAGGTTGGTTGGTTAGGTTAAGTTGGTTACGTTATTACGTTGGTTAGGTTGGTTGGTTACGTTTGTTAGGATGGTTGGTTACGTTGGTTAGGTTGGTTGGTTACGTTGGTTAGGTTGGTTGGTTACATTGGTTAGGTTGGTTGGTTAGGTTGGTTGCTTAGGTTAGATTGCTTAGGTTGGTTAGGTTGGTTGGTTAGGTTAGATAGCTTAAGTTGGTTGGTTAGGTTTGTTAGGTTGGTTGGTTAGGTTGGTTGGTTAGGTTAGATTGCTTAGGTTGGTTAGGTTGGTTGGTTGGTTAGGTTAGGTTGGTTGGTTGGTTGGTTAGGTTAGGTTGGTTGGTTAGGTTAGGTTAGGTTGGTTGGTTAGGTTAGATAGCTTAGGTTGGTTGGTTAGGTTAGATAGCTTAGGTTGGTTGGTTAGGTTGGTTGGTTAGGTTCCTTGGTTAGGTTGGTTGGTTAGGTTGGTTGGTTAGGTTGCTTGGTTAGATTAGATAGCTTAGGTTGGTTGGTTAGGTTGGTTGGTTGGTTGGTTAGGTTGGTTGGTTGGTTGGTTAGGTTGGTTGGTTGGTTAGGTTGCTTTGGTTAGGTTGGTTAGGTTGGTTGGTTAGGTTGGTTGGTTGGTTAGGTTGGTTTGGTTAGGTTGGTTAGGTTGGTTGGTTGGTTAGGTTAGGTTAGGTTAGGTTAGGTTAGTTTGGTTGGTTAGGTTAGGTTGGTTAGGTTAGGTTGGTTGGTTAGGTTAGGTTAGATAGCTTAGGTTGGTTGGTTAGGTTAGATAGCTTAGGTTGGTTGGTTAGGTTAGATAGCTTAGGTTGGTTGGTTAGGTTGGTTTGTTAGGTTGGTTAGGTTGGTTGTTTGGTTGGTTAGTTTGGTTGGTTGGTTAGGTTAGGTTGGTTAGGTTAGGTTGGTTAGGTTAGGTTGGTTACGTTAGGTTGCTTAGGTTGGTTGCTTAGGTTGGTTGCTTAGGTTGGTTACGTTGGTTAGGTTGGTTGGTTACATTGGTTAGGTTGGTTGGTTACATTGGTTAGGTTGGTTGGTTGGTTAGGTTAGTTGGTTGGTTAGGTTAGGTTGGTTACGTTGGTTAGGATGGTTGGTTATGTTGGTTAGGTTAGGTTGGGTTGGTTGGTTATGTTGGTTAGGTTAGGTTGGGTTTGTTGGTTAGGTTGGTTGGTTAGGTTGGTTGGTTAGGTTGCTTGGTTAGGTTGCTTGGTTAGGTTGGTTGGTTAGGTAGCTTGGTTAGGTTGCTTGGTTAGGTTAGATAGCTTAGGTTGGTTGGTTAGGTTAGATAGCTTAGGTTGGTTGGTTAGGTTAGATAGCTTAGGTTAGTTGGTTAGGTTAGATAGCTAAGGTTGGTTGGATAGGTTGGTTGGTTAGGTTAGATAGCTTAGGTTGGTTGGTTAGGTTAGATAGCTAAGGTTGGTTGGTTAGGTTGGTTGGTTAGTTAGGGTGGTTTGTTAGGTTGGTTAGGTTGGTTGGTTGGTTAGGTTGGTTGGTTGGTTGCTTAGGTTGGTTGGTTAGGTTAGGTTACGTTGGTTAGGTTGGTTGGTTAGGTTAGTTAGGTTGGTTGGTTAGGTTAGATAGCTTATGTTGGTTAGGTTGGTTGGTTAGTTAGATAGCTTAGGTTGGTTAGGTTGGTTGATTGGTTAGGTTCCTTGGTTAGGGTGGTTGGTTAGGTTGCTTGGTTAGGTTGGTTGGTTAGGTTGGTTGGTTAGGTTGCTTGGTTAGGTTGGTTGGTTAGGTTGCTTGGTTAGGTTGGTTGGTTAGGTTGGTTGGTTAGGTTGCTTGGTTAGGTTGGTTGGTTAGGTTGCTTGGTTAGGTTGGTTGGTTAGGTTGCTTGGTTAGGTTGCTTGGTTAGGTTGGTTGGTTAGGTTGCTTGGTTAGGTTGGTTGGTTAGGTTGCTTGGTTAGGTTGGTTGGTTAGGTTGGTTGGTTAGGTTGCTTGGTTAGGTTGCTTGGTTAGGTTGCTTGGTTAGGTTGGTTGGTTAGGTTGCTTGGTTAGGTTGGTTGGTTAGGTTGGTTGGTTAGGTTGGTTGGTTAGGTTGCTTGGTTAGGTTGGTTGGTTGGTTGGTTAGGTTGGTTGGTTAGTTAGGTTGGTTTGTTAGGTTGGTTAGGTTGGTTGGTTGGTTAGGTTGGTTGGTTTGTTGCTTAGGTTGGTTGGTTAGGTTAGGTTAGATAGCTTATGTTGGTTAGGTTGGTTGGTTAGTTAGATAGCTTAGGTTGGTTAGGTTGGTTGATTGGTTAGGTTCCTTGGTTAGGTTGGTTGGTTAGGTTGCTTGGTTAGGTTGGTTGGTTAGGTTGCTAGGTTAGGTTGGTTGGTTAGGTTGCTTGGTTAGGTTGGTTGGTTAGGTTGCTTGGTTAGGTTGGTTGGTTAGGTTGCTTGGTTGGATTAGATAGCTTAGGTTGGTTGGTTAGGTTGGTTGGTTGGTTAGGTTGGTTGGTTAGGTTGGTTAGTTGGTTAGGTTGGTTTGGTTAGGTTGGTTAGGTTGGTTGGTTGGTTAGGTTAGGTTAGGTTAGTTTGGTTGGTTAGGTTAGGTTGGTTAGGTTAGGTTGGTTGGTTAGGTTAGGTTAGATAGCTTAGGTTGGTTGGTTTGGTTAGATAGCTTAGGTTGGTTTGTTAGGTTAGATAGCTTAGGTTGGTTGGTTAGGTTGGTTTGTTAGGTTGGTTAGGTTGGTTGGTTGGTTAGTTTGGTTGGTTGGTTAGGTTAGGTTGGTTAGGTTAGGTTGGTTAGGTTAGGTTGGTTAGGTTAGGTTGCTTAGGTTGGTTGCTTAGGTTGGTTGCTTAGGTTGGTTACGTTGGTTAGGTTGGTTGGTTACATTGGTTAGGTTGGTTGGTTACGTTGGTTAGGTTGGTTGGTTGGTTAGGTTAGTTGGTTGGTTAGGTTAGGTTAGGTTGGTTACGTTGATTGGTTACGTTGGTTAGGATGGTTGGTTATGTTGGTTAGGTTAGGTTGGGTTGGTTGGTTGGTTGGTTAGGTTAGGTTAGGTTTGTTGGTTAGGTTGCTTGGTTAGGTTGGTTGGTTAGGTTGCTTGGTTAGGTTGCTTGGTTAGGTTGGTTAGGTAGCTTGGTTAGGTTGGTTGGTTAGGTTAGATAGCTTAGGTTGGTTGGTTAGGTTAGATAGCTTAGGTTGGTTGGTTAGGTTAGATAGCTTAGGTTAGTTGGTTAGGTTAGATAGCTAAGGTTGGTTGGATAGGTTGGTTGGTTAGGTTAGATAGCTTAGGTTGGTTGGTTAGGTTAGATAGCTAAGGTTGGTTGGTTAGTTAGGTTGGTTTGTTAGGTTGGTTAGGTTGGTTGGTTGGTTAGGTTGGTTGGTTGGTTGCTTAGGTTGGTTGGTTAGGTTAGGTTACGTTGGTTAGGTTGGTTGGTTAGGTTAGTTAGGTTGGTTGGTTAGGTTAGATAGCTTATGTTGGTTAGGTTGGTTGGTTAGTTAGATAGCTTAGGTTGGTTAGGTTGGTTGATTGGTTAGGTTCCTTGGTTAGGTTGGTTGGTTAGGTTGCTTGGTTAGGTTGGTTGGTTAGGTTGCTTGGTTAGGTTGGTTGGTTAGGTTGCTTGGTTAGGTTGGTTGGTTAGGTTGCTTGGTTAGACTGGTTGGTTAGGTTGCTTGGTTAGGTTGGTTGGTTAGGTTGCTTGGTTAGGTTAGATTGCTTAGGTTGGTTGGTTAGGTTAGATAGTTTACGTTGGTTAGGTTGGTTGGTTAGTTAGGTTGGTTAGTTAGGTTGGTTGATTAGGTTGGTTGGTTAGTTAGGTTGGTTAGGTTCATTGGTTAGGTTGGTTGGTTGGTTAGGTTGGTTAGTTAGGTTAAGTTGGTTACGTTATTACGTTGGTTAGGTTGGTTGGTTACGTTGGTTAGGATGGTTGGTTACGTTGGTTAGGATGGTTGGTTTCGTTGGTTAGGATGGTTGGTTTCATTGGTTAGGTTGGTTGGTTAGGTTAGGTTGGTTGGGTTGGTTTGTTAGGTTAGATAGCTTAGGTTGCTTGGTTAGGTTAGATAGCTTAGGTTGGTTGGTTAGGTTAGATAGCTAAGGTTGGTTGGATAGGTTGGTTGGTTAGGTTATATAGCTTAGGTTGGTTGGTTAGGTTGGTTGGTTGGTTAGTTAGGTTGGTTTGTTAGGTTGGTTAGGTTGGTTGGTTGGTTGGTTGGTTAGGTTGCTTAGGTTGCTTGCTTAGGTTGGTTATGTTGGTTAGGTTGGTTGGTTACGTTGGTTAGGTTGGTTGGTTACGTTGGTTAGGTTGGTTGGTTACATTGGTTAGGTTGGTTGGTTACATTGGTTAGGTTGGTTGGTTAGGTTGGTTGGTTACGTTGGTTAGGTTGGTTGGTTAGGTTAGGTTGGTTGGTTGGTTGGTTGGGTTGGTTGAGTTAGGTTAGGTTGGTTGCTTAGGTTGGTTGCTTTGGTTGGTTACGTTGGTTAGGTTGGTTGGTTACGTTGGTTAGGTTGGTTGGTTACATTGGTTAGGTTGGTTGGTTACATTGGTTAGGTTGGTTGGTTAGGTTGGTTGGTTGGTTAGTTAGGTTGGTTAGGTTGCTTAGTTTGGTTGATTAGGTTGGTTGCTTAGGTTGGTTATGTTGGTTAGGTTGGTTGGTTACGTTGGTTAGGTTGGTTGGTTACGTTGGTTAGGTTGGTTGGTTACATTGCTTAGGTTGGTTGGTTACATTGGTTAGGTTCGTTGGTTAGGTTGGTTGGTTACGTTGGTTAGGTTGGTTGGTTAGGTTAGGTTGGTTGGTTGGTTGGTTGGGTTGGTTGAGTTAGGTTAGGTTGGTTGGTTAGGTTGCTTGGTTAGGTTGGTTGGTTGATTAGGTTCCTTTGTTAGGTTGGTTGGTTAGGTTGCTTGGTTAGGTTGCTTGGTTAGGTTGGTTGGTTAGGTTCCTTGGTTAGGTTAGATAGGCTGCCAACAATTACAGCCCTTTTTCTATTTCTATTTCTACAAACCTAGCCTAAACTAACCTAACTTAACCTGCAAACCTAGCCTATTTCCTAGCTTAAACTAACCTAACCTAACCTAATCTAACTAACTCCTGGATACCTATTTACTGCTACGTGAACAGAGAAGACACGCTACCAACAATTACTGCCCTATTTCTATTTCAACAAAAATAGCCTATTTCTTAGCCTAAACTAATCTAACCTAATTAAACCTAACCTAACCTAATCTAACCTTACCTATATATATACTTCACTACTCACTAACATCATCACTACCACACTACTCACTAACGTCATCACTACCTCCCTACTCACCATCATCATCACTACCTCACCATCATCATCACTACCTCACCATCATCATCACTACCTCACCATCATCATCATCATTATCTCACTACTCACCATCATCACTACCACACTACTCATAAACATCATCACTACCACACTACTCACCATCATCACTACCACACTACTCACCATCATCACTACCACACTACTCACTATCATCATCACTACCACACTACTCACCACCATCACTACCACACTACTCACCATCATCACTACCACACTACTCACTAACATCATTACTACCACACTACTCACTAACATCATCACTTCCTCACTACTCACCATCATCATCACTACCTCACCATCATCATCACTTCCTCAATACTCACCATCATCACTACCTCACTAACATCATCACTTCCTCAATACTCACCATCATCATCACTACCTCACTACTCACCATCACTACCACACTACTCACCATCATCACTACCTCACTAACATCATCACTTCCTCAATACTCACCATCATCATCACTACCTCACCATCATCATCACTACCTCTCTAATCACCATCATCATCATTACCTTATTACTCACCATCACCACCACACTACTCACCATCATCACAACCACACTACTCGGTGAGTATTGTGGTAGTGATAGTGAGTAGTGATGATGGTGAGTAGTGAGGTAGTGATGATGGTGAGTAGTGTGGTAGTGATGATGATAGTGAGTAGTGTGGTAGTGATGATGTTAGTGAGTAGTGTGGTAGTGATGATGGTGAGTAGTGTGGTAGTGATGGTGGTGAGTAGTGTGGTAGTGATGATGATAGTGAGTAGTGTGGTAGTGATGATGGTGAGTAGTGTGGTAGTGATGATGGTGAGTAGTGTGGTAGTGATGATGTTTATGAGTAGTGTGGTAGTGATGATGGTGAGTAGTGAGATAATGATGATGATGATGGTGAGGTAGTGATGATGATGGTGAGGTAGTGATGATGATGGTGAGTAGCGAGGTAGTGATGATGTTAGTGAGTAGTGTGGTAGTGATGATGTTAGTGAGTAGTGAAGTATATATATAGGTAAGGTTAGATTAGGTTAGGTTAGGTTTAATTAGGTTAGATTAGTTTAGGCTAAGAAATAGGCTATTTTTGTTGAAATAGAAATAGGGCAGTAATTGTTGGTAGCGTGTCTTCTCTGTTCACGTAGCAGTAAATAGGTATCCAGGAGTTAGTTAGATTACCTTAGGTTAGGTTAGTTTAGGCTAGGAAATAGGCTAGGTTTGTAGAAATAGAAAAAGAAGAAGGGCTGTAATTGTAGGTAGCGTTTCCTATCACCGAATACATCTATTCACCTAACAGTAAATAGGTATCCAGGAGTTAGTTACGTTAGGTTAGGTTAGGTTAGCTTAGATTAGGTTATGTTTGTTTTGACTAGGAAATAGGCTAGGTTGGCAGGTTAAGTTAGGTTAGTTTAGGCTAGGTTTGTAGAAATAGAAATAGAAAAAGGGCTGTAATTGTTGGTAGCCATTCCTATCACCGAATGCCTCTGTTCACCTAGCAGTAAATAGGTATCCAGAAGTTAGTAAGCTAGCTACTTGTGGCGTGATGAGTGAGTGAGGGTTAGTTAGTCACTAAAAGAACCTTAGTTAGAACCACTAATTTGGGTGTTTGGATATAAGTCTAACATGTGTATGTATAAAGTGCCTGTCTGCCTGTCCCCCGACTTAATGATGTTACAAATATTGACTAAATGAAGCCTAAGAGAGCATATGCAAGGCCTAAGATGAGTCATTTGTCAGCAGCAACTTGTGCGAGATCTATGGCAGCGGTGGCATCCCAACATTTCTATTTTGGAGCAACAGTAGTAGTAGTAGTAGTAGTAGTAGTAGTAGTAGTAGTAGTAGTAGTAGTAATAGTAGTCCATTTGTTGTTGGTTAATTTGACTAAATAGTGGCAATAAGTACTATCATTAATGGAGAATTGGCTGCTATGTGTGAGTATCCTCCGCCTGCCTGCCTGCCGCAGTTACCATTATCTTGACTCACTCACTCACTCACTCACATGTGATTACTTACTACTTGTATACAATAGCAACGGCCATACTACCTACCTACCTATCACCTTGAGAACACTGCGTCTCCTCCCATACATCTGTCAGGTTAAACACCGTTGATTTTGGTTAGTACTTGGATGGGTGACCTGCCTGGGAACACCAACTGCTGCTGCTGTTTGTATACATATTTGGGCAGTCTCTGTGGGTCAGTGTGTGTGTGTGTGTGTACTCACCTATTTGAACTCACCTATTTGTGCTTGCGGGGGTTGAGCTTTGGCTCTTTGGTCCCGCCTCTCAACTGTCAATCAACTGGTGTACAGATTCCTGAGCCTACTGGGCTCTATCATATCTACATTTAAAACTGTGTATGGAGTCGGCCTCCACCACATCACTGCCTAATGCATTCCATCCGTTAACTACTCTGACACTGAAAAAGTTCCTTCTAACGTCTCTGTGGCTCATGTGAGTACTCAGTTTCCACCTGTGTCCCCTTGTTCGCGTCCCACCAGTGTTGAATAGTTTATCCTTGTTTACCCTGTCGATTCCTCTGAGGATTTTGTAGGTTGTGATCATGTCTCCCCTTACTCTTCTGTCTTCCAGTGTCGTAAGGTGCATTTCCCGCAGCCTTTCCTCGTAACTCATGCCTCTTAGTTCTGGGACTAGTCTAGTGGCATACCTTTGGACTTTTTCCAGCTTCGTCTTGTGCTTGACAAGGTACGGGCTCCATGCTGGGGCCGCATACTCCAGGATTGGTCTTACATATGTGGTGTACAAGATTCTGAATGATTCCTTACACAGGTTCCTGAACGCTGTTCTGATGTTAGCCAGCCTCGCATATGCCGCAGACGTTATTCTTTTTATGTGGGCTTCAGGAGACAGGTTTGGTGTGATATCAACTCCTAGATCTTTCTCTCTGTTCGTTTCATTAAGTACTTCATCTCCTATTCTGTATCCTGTGTTTGGCCTCCTATTTCCACCACCTAGTTTCATTACTTTGCATTTACTCGGGTTGAACTTCAACAGCCATTTGTTGGACCATTCACTCAGTCTGTCTAGGTCATCTTGTAGCCTCCTACTATCGTCCTCAGTTTCAATCCTCCTCATAATTTTTGCATCATCGGCAAACATTGAGAGAAACGATTCTATACCCTCTGGAAGATCATTTACATATATCAGAAACAGTATAGGTCCAAGGACTGACCCCTGCGGTACTCCACTCGTAACGTCTCGCCAATCTGAGACCTCACCCCTCACACTGACTCGTTGTCTCCTGTTACTTAGGTATTCCTGTATCCAACGGAGTACCTTCCCTTTCACTCCAGCCTGCATCTCCAGTTTTTTCACTAGCCTCTTGTGTGGCACTGTGTCAAAGGCTTTCTGACAATCCAAAAATATGCAGTCTGCCCACCCTTCTCTTTCTTGCCTTATTTTTGTTGCCTGGTCGTAGAATTCAAGTAACCCTGTGAGGCAGGACCTGCCATCCCTGAATCCATGTTGATGCTGTGTTACAAAGTTCTTTCGCTCCAGATGTTCCACTAGCTATCTTCGCACAATCTTCTCCATCAACTTGCATGGTATGCAGGTTAGGGACACTGGTCTGTAATTCAGTGCCTCCTGTCTATCCCCTTTCTTGTATATCGGGACTACGTTAGCTGCTTTCCAAATTTCTGGCAGTTCCCCTGTTGCCAGTGATTTGTTATACACCATGGAGAGCGGGAGGCACAGTTCTTCTGCTCCTTCCTTTAGTATCCAAGGGGAGATTCCATCTGGACCTATAGCCTTTGTCACATCCAATTCTAGTAAACACTTCCTTACTTCCCCGCTGGTAATCTCAAACTCTTCCAGTGGTTCCTGGTTAGCTATTCCCTCTCTTATCTCTGGGATTTCTCCTTGCTCCAAGGTGAAGACCTCCTGGAATTTCTTATTCAGTTCCTCACACACTTCCTTGTCGTTTGTAGTGAATCCTTCTGCCCCTAACCTTAATTTCATAACCTGTTCCTTTACTGTTGTTTTTCTCCTGATGTGGCTATGCAGCAATTTAGGCTGAGTCTTTGCCTTGCTTGCGATGTCATTTTCGTATTGTCTTTCTGCCTCTCTTCTCATCCTAACATATTCATTCCTGGCATTCTGGTACCTTTCTCTGCTCTCCAGTGTCCTGTTATTCCTATAGTTTCTCCATGCCCTTTTACTTTGCTGCTTAGCTAGCCTACATCTCTGATTAAACCATGGGTTTCTCATCTTCATTTCACTGTTTTCCTTTTGGACTGGGACAAACTTGTTTGCTGCATCCTTGCATTTTTGCGTGATGTATTCCATCATATCTTGGGCCGTCTTTTCCCTGAGCTCTGTTTCCCATGCTATATCTGCTAGGCATTTTCTTGTCTCCTCATAGTTTCCCTTTCGGTATGCTAACCTTTTGGTTTCGGTATCCCTTCTCGAGTTCAATAACCCTTCTTCAATCAGGTACTCAAACACCAATACACTGTGGTCGCTCATTCCTACTGGGTCCTCAAAACTGATTTCTCTTATGTCAGAGTCGTTCAGGGTGAAAACCAGGTCGAGTCTCGCTGGTTCGTCGTTTCCTCTCATCCTTGTGGGTTCACTGACATGCTGGGTTAAGAAGTTTCTAGTCGCCACCTCCAGTAGTTTGGCTCTCCACGTATCCTCGCCTCCATGCGGTTCCTTGTTCTCCCAATCAATCCTGCCGTGATTGAAGTCCCCCATGATGAGCAGGTGGGATCTATTTCTACAGGCAGAAGAGGCTGCCCTCTCAATTATAGTGTTAACTGCCATGTTGTTGCTTTCATACTCTTGACTGGGTCTTTTGTCATTTGGTGGAGGATTATATATTACTGCTACTACTATCCTTGGTCCTCCCATTGTCATGGTGCCTGCTATGTAGTCTCTGAAACCCTCACAGCCCGGGATAGCCATCTCCTTAAAACTCCATTCCTTTCTCATGAGTAGGGCCACTCCTCCTCCTCCCCTACCTTCCCTCTCTTTCCTTATTATTGTGTACTCCTGGGGAAACACGGCATTCGTTATGATTCCAGAGAGTTTTGCTTCAGTGAGTCCAATTACATCTGGGTTCACTTCTTGTGCTCTTTCCCTTAGTTCACTTGCCTTGCTTGTGATCCCATCTATGTTCGAGTACATTGCCCTGAAACTAACTCTCTTCTGCTTCTCCTCTGGGGAGGACCTGTGGGGTCTGGGGTGAGCGGGAGCTGGGAGGATCTGGTATGGGGAGACTGGTGGAGAAGGAAGGGCTTGGGGGGGTAGGGGGGGGGGGAGGGTAGGGGGAGTGGGTGAGGGGGGGAGGGGGAGGGTAGGGGGAGTGGGTGAGGGGGGGAGGGGGAGGGTAGGGGGAGTGGGTGAGGGGGGGGAGGGGGAGGGTAGGGGGAGTGGGTGAGGGGGGGAGGGTTGGGGGGGTGGGTGAGAGGGGGAGGGTTGAGGGGGGTGGGGGGATGGGGGAGAAAGGGGGGTTTGGGGGGGCAATAAAGTGGGGAGGGCTTGGGGGGCGTGGGGGGAAAGGAAAGGCTGAGGTGGTTG